>NW_011145850.1:0-428 GCF_000146605.3 Meleagris gallopavo
CACTTCCCTCCTTTCTCTCCCCCTTCCTCCCTCTTCCCCCTTCCTTCTTTTCACCTTTCCACTCCTCCCCTCTTCCGACACCCCCTCCCCTTTTCACCTCTCCATTCCTCCCCCCGCTTCGCCCCCCAGTTCCAACTCCCCGCTCCCCCCGCCCACCTTCTGCGCCTGGTCATGGTTGAGCTCCGTGAAGAAGTACGCGAGCAGATGGGACGCGATCATGTCGGCGGTGCGGTGCGGAGCGGTGCGGAGCGGTGCGGTGCGCCGATCCCGCCCGTCGCGCTGAGCCTCATTGAGGAGTTCCCCGGCCCCCCCCCCCGCCCCCCCACCCCGTGACGCCACGCCGATCCCGCTCCTCCATTGGCGGAACAAAGAGGGTGTGGGACCCCCCCGAGGGACGGAGCGCCGCTAGGGGGCGCTGTAAGAGCGTG
>NW_011145851.1:0-406 GCF_000146605.3 Meleagris gallopavo
ACCTCTCTAGGCAGTCTGTTCCAGCACCTTACCACTCTCATAGTAAAGAACTTCCCCCGATATCCAACCTAAATCTTCCTTCCCTCAACTTAAAACCATATCCCCTTGTCCTGCAGTTATCTACCCTTTCAAAGAGTTGATTCCCCTCCCTTCTGTAGGCTCCCTTTAGGTACTGAAAGGCTGCAATGAGGTCACCCTGCAGCCTTCTTTTCTCCAGGCTGAACAAGCCCAGCTCCCTCAGCCTATCTTCATAGGGGAGGTGCTCCAGTCCCCTGATCATCTTTGTGGCTCTCCTCTGGACCCTCTCCAACAGCTCTCTGTCCTTCTTGTACTGGGGGCTCCAGACCTGGGACACAGTACTCCAGATGGGGGCCCTCACAAGAGCAGAGTAGAGGTGGACAATCAC
>NW_011145852.1:0-422 GCF_000146605.3 Meleagris gallopavo
GGTGATAAAAACTGGAATTTCTGGGGCAGAATATCATATTTTGGGAGAAAGCTACTATTTCTCGGAGAAAACGTCCTATTTCTGGTTGAAAAATGGTATTTGTGGGAGGAAACTGCAGTTCCTGGCAGAAAATGGCATATTTTTGGGAGAAAGCGGCTATTTGCGGTATAAAATGTCGTATATTTGCGATTAAACTGGCATTTCTTGGGGAAAATATCATATTTTTGGGGAAAAATCTACTATTTCTTGGAAAAGGTGTCGTGTTTTGGGGAAGAAATATGGTATTTCTGGGAGAAAATGTCATGTTTGGGGATAAAATAGGTATTTCTGGTGAAAAACGTAGAGTCTTTGGTGATAAGACTGGAATTTCTGGGGCAGAATATCATATTTTGGGAGAAAGCTACTATTTCTCGGAGAAAACA
>NW_011145853.1:0-520 GCF_000146605.3 Meleagris gallopavo
AGGCCTTACTGTAATCCAGAGAGATGACACCCGTGGCTCTCCCTTGTCCACTGAGGTAGTGACACCATCACAGAAGGCCACCAGGTTGGTCAAGCAGGATTTGCCCTTGGTGAAGCCATGCGGGTTCTCCTGTATCGGCTCCTTGCCTTCCGTGTGCCTCAGCACTGCTTCCAGGAGGATCTGCTCTATGATCTTCCCCGGCACAGAGGTGAAACAGACAGGCCAGTAGCTCCCGGGGTCTTTTACCCTTTGTAAAAATGGGTGTGATATTGCCTTTCTTCCACTCACCAGGGACCCCACCTGACTGCCACGACTTTTCAGATATCACTGAGAGTGGCTTGGAAACAACATCAGCCAATTCCCTCAGGACTCTGTGGGAAAATTTGGCTCCCATGGGCTTCCTCAATTATCCCTAAAAGAGTCGGAGGAGAGGCTTTATCTTTCTTTATTCAAATAAGGAAGGCATACCCCCGTGGGGTCTCACCAAGGATGGGATTTTGCAGAATCCCTTTTATCCTGC
>NW_011145854.1:0-419 GCF_000146605.3 Meleagris gallopavo
GGCGAGCGCCGAGTGCTGCTCCCTGCCGCTCGGAGCCCGCTCCAGCGCCCGCCCGCTGCGCGGCGAACATGAGCGATCATGGCCGCCTTCGGGCTCCTCAGCTATGAGCAGAGACCGCTCAAGCGGCCGCGCTTGGGGCCGCCCGACGTCTATCCGCAGGACCCGCGCCAGAAGGAGGTGAGTCGTGCCGTGCCGTGCAGTGCGGTGCCGTGCCGTGCAGTGCCGCGCCGTGCCATGCAGTACCGTACCGTACCATGCAGTGCCGTGCTGTGCCGGCTGCACCGGGCCCGGCCCGCCCCGCTCCCGGCCGCCGCCCTCGGCTCCCGGCCCGGCGCCTCCCCCGAAACTTTTGAGCGGCATCAGGCGCTGCGGAGCCGCTGCTGACTTGCATTTTCTGTGGCGAGCCGGGGGTGTGGGAC
>NW_011145855.1:0-385 GCF_000146605.3 Meleagris gallopavo
ACTGCGGTCGTCTCCTTGCTGAGACATGACCGCTGTCTCAGAGGAAGCTGAAGTTCCGAGGGCTCTCTCCACAGGAACTTCTCTGCTCTTGGAAAGAGCTGGCTTCACTCTTCCCGAGACTGCCTCGATCTCTGAAATCTCCTTTTGGACAGGAACCCTGCAGAAATTATCGACAAGTGAAAAATCACGAGGAAGAAGCATTTTCCCAGCTTTCTTCTGCCCTGCGATTTGGTCCCTTGAGGAGGGCAATGTCTGGAAATCAGCTGGCTGCAAGAGCTGCCCAACGCCAGCTCCAGCTCGTGTCTGACTGCACGGCTTGTGTCAGCAAGTGCTCTTCTCCATCTCCTCAACAGCCCTCACCGAATCGTGGGATGGAGTCTCAACA
>NW_011145856.1:0-610 GCF_000146605.3 Meleagris gallopavo
TCCGGCCCATTAACCATAACACTTTCTGCTCCTGAATACCCATAACCTGAGCAGCCATGCAGGTATACTCTCTCTCGGCCTCTGCCAAAATCGCTGCACCAGGTCCATTAGTAGGAGTGTATGGTCTGGCTGTCACATGCAAATACGTTTCGGCAGGGGGCCATTGGTCAGGGGGCACCCCCGCCGGTCTATCTTGCACCTTTTTCGTTTTTGAGTTATAATAGGACGGAGTTGCAGGGGATCCGCCATGACTGGAACCTCTAGGTCTGATTTGGAACTCCCGTTTTCCTCTTGAACCAGGTCCGCTACTTCAGAGATATGACTGTCGTCTATTGAAATACTACGGACCTGGCCTAGAGACTGTAAAACTGGTTTTTTCCCATCAATACATTAAGTTCTTGCTCCAATTTGTCAATCCGAGCTTTTAGGAGCTGATTTTCATTTTCTAAATTACCTGATCTTGTCTCTGCTTGATTTCAAGCATTCAGCAGTGGCCATGCCACTGTGGATGCAGCTAATTGCCTTTCCTTCTTAGTTAAGACATCTTTGTCCAGTCCCTGAAAGTATTCTGTTAAGCGTACTGGGGAAATACTCCCCAAAGTACGCAGGG
>NW_011145857.1:0-378 GCF_000146605.3 Meleagris gallopavo
CCCCTGCACCAGCACACACACACACACACACACACACACAAAAAGCAAATAAGAAAGCCATAACAGCAGAAACACCAGTGCAATGGGAGTATATTAAGAAGGTAGGAAAAGGACTGCCCACCCACTCACCTCCAAGGATTTACACCCACAGAACAAACCCCACAGTGGAGAAACTGCCAGAAAGAAACCCTTCCCCCGTGGCAGTCAGCCCTCAAACGAGCTCCAAGAGAGGGGCAGCCAGGCTCTGCCCCTTCCAGCCACGGAGCTGAACTGCCTTCACCTGTGCTCCCAGGGCTGGCTGGGTCCTTTCCTCAGCTGCTCCATCAGTGGTTCAGGCTGTGGTTCAACAGCTCTCATACAGCAGAGCAAAGGAAAAAG
>NW_011145858.1:0-355 GCF_000146605.3 Meleagris gallopavo
CCCCAGAAAATAGCAAACCAACATAAAATCAAAAAACAAAGAAACAAATAACAAAAAATAAACATCAAAAATACAAAAATCATAACAAAAACAAACATAAAAATGAAAAACACAAAAAAGCAGAAAAAAAGGGGGAAAAAAAAGCAAAAAACTAATCATAAACAACAGAAAAGCAAAAACAAAAACACAAAAACCCGAAAAAAGCACAAAAAAAGCACACAAGACATAAAAGCACACAAGAGCCAAAAAAAGCCAAAAAAAGCCCAAAAAAGACAAACAAGCACAAACAAGCGCAAAACAAGACAAAACAAGCACAAAACAAGCACAAAAAAGACAAAAAGAAAAAAACAAAAAA
>NW_011145859.1:0-596 GCF_000146605.3 Meleagris gallopavo
CCCCAAAAGATGGCATTTACTCCCAGAAACACCAGCTTTCTCACACATTCCTCACCTTTTCCCCCCCACATAAGACCTCTTCACCCAGAAATGACAGTTCTCTTAGGAATACCTCCCAATTCCCCCTAATCTGCTACACCACACTCCGCACTATGACACTTTCTCCCCAAACTAGGACGCTTTCTCCCAGAAAGGCCGCTTTTTCCCCCCAAAGTACACCGTTGGCTTCCAAAAAGAACACATTCTCCCCAAGAAATACCTCCCTTCTCCAATACAATGACATTACCTCCCAGTAATGCTACCTTGGGCCCAAACATTGGACAGCTTCTCCCACAAGTACTACTTTTCCATCCCAAAAGAGGACATCTTCTCCCCAAAGAATGCTATTTTCTCCCGGAAACAAAGCAGCTTTCTCACAAATGGGTGGCATTTTCCAACCAACTATGCTACTCTCTCCCCAGAAAGAGCACTTTTCTGACAAGTACCTTCCCTTTTCTCTCAAAAATACTGCTAGGCACTCCTCAAGAGGACATTTGCTCCCATCTACACCCCCGTTTTTCTCCCCCAAAGGACCCCCTTTTTCACACCAAAAAATA
>NW_011145860.1:0-555 GCF_000146605.3 Meleagris gallopavo
GTTAAGTCCAGCTGGTGACCTGTTATGAGTGGTGTCCCCCAGGGGTCAGTACTGGGGCCCATCTTGTTTAATATATTTATTGATGACCTAGATGAGGGGATTGAGTGCACCCTCAGTAAATTTGCAGATGACACCAAGTTGGGAGGTGGTGTGGATCTGCCTGAGGGTAGGGAGGCCCTACAGAGGGATCTAGATAAGCTGGATTGTTGGGCTGAGATGAACAGGATGAGGTTCAACAAGGCTAATAGTCGGATCCTGCACTTTGGCCACAATAACCCTAAGCAGCGCTATAGGCTTGGGGATGAGTGGCTAGATGATTGTGAAGAAGAAAGAGACGTAGGTGTGTTGGTTGATGCTCGGCTGAACATGAGCTGACAGTGTGCCTGGGTGGCCAAGAGGGCCAACAGCATCCTGGCCTGCATTAGAAATAGTGTGGCCAGCAAAAGCAGGGAGGTAATCATTCCCTCTACTCAGCATCGGTGAGG
The DNA here is from genome assembly GCF_000146605.3 of Meleagris gallopavo. NCBI lineage: Eukaryota > Metazoa > Chordata > Aves > Galliformes > Phasianidae > Meleagris > Meleagris gallopavo. The sequence continues at coordinate 486 of NW_011145860.1, forward strand.
CTGCACCTCGAGTATTGTGTTCAGTTTTGGGTCCCTCACTACAGGAAAGATGTTGAGGCCCTGGAGCATG
>NW_011145861.1:0-592 GCF_000146605.3 Meleagris gallopavo
TAACAAGAGATAGCCCGTGCCGTGGCCCTGGGGCCAGTACGGATGGAACAGGATGCGAAGAACATCCTCTACACTGCTGCTGGAGAGAAAGGTCCCACTTGGAGTTTGTGGCAGAGAGCCTCAGGAGAGACCCGAGGCCGACCCTGGGATTCTGGAGTCGGGCGTACAGAGGGTCTGAAGAGTGCTACACTCCAACTGAGAAGGAGATCTTAGCCGCGTATGAGGGGGTTCGGGCTGCTTCCGAAGTAATCGGTACAGAAACACAGCTCCTTCTGGCACCTCGACTGCCAGTGCTGAACTGGATGTTCAAGGGAAAGGGTCCCTCCACCCATCATGCTACTGATGCCAACTTGGAGTAAGTGGATTGCGCTGATTACGCAGCGAGCGCGGATGGGGAATCTCAACCGTCCAGGAATCCTAGAGGTGATCATGGACTGGCCTGAAGGCAAAAAGTTTGGAACACCGGCAGCAGAAGAGATATCACGTGCTAAAGAGGCCCCACCATATAATGAACTAACAGAAAATGAGAAGACATACGCCCTATTCACAGATGGATCGTGTTGTATTGTGGGGAAACACCGCAGATGGAAAG
>NW_011145862.1:0-543 GCF_000146605.3 Meleagris gallopavo
TTAACAGCCCCATATGGCCAGTGCGTAAAGCCAGTGGAGAATGGAGGCTGACGGTGGACTACCGTGGCCTGAATGAAGTCACACCCCCATTGAGTGCTGCTGTGCCAGATATGTTAGAACTCCAATATGAATTGGAGTCAAAGGCAGCCAAATGGTACGCCACCATTGATATTGCTAACGCCTTTTTCTCCATTCCTTTGACCAAAGAATCTAGGCCACAGTTTGCTTTCACCTGGAGGGGCATTCAGTATACCTGGAATCGTTTGCCCCAGGGGTGGAAACATAGCCCAACATTTGCCATGGGTTGATCCAAGCTGCACTGGAACAGGGAGGTGCTCCTGAGCACTTACAGTATATTGATGACATCATCGTGTGGGGCAACACAGGAAAGGAAGTTTTTGAGAAAGGAGAGCAAATAATCCAGATCCTTCTGCGTGCTGGTTTCGCTATTAAGCGAAGCAAAGTGAAAGGGCCTGCCCAGGAAATTCAGTTCCTAGGTATAAAGTGGCAAGATGGCCGTCGTCACATCCCAACAGATGTGAT
>NW_011145863.1:0-676 GCF_000146605.3 Meleagris gallopavo
CTCCATCATTTTGAGAGGTCTTGGATAACAGGGGAGGTCCCTGGAGACTGAAGGATAGCCAATGTCACTCCGGTCTTCAAAAGGGCAAGAAGGAAGACCCGGGTAATTATAGGCCTGTCAGCCTCACCTGTGTCCCTGGAAAGGTGATGGAACAGCTTGTGCTGGATACCATCTCCAGACAACTGGGAGAAAAGGAGGTTATCAGGAGTAGTCAGCATGGGTTCACCAAGGGGAGGTCGTGCTCGACCAACTTGGTGGCCTTCTATGATGCTGTCACATGCTGGGTGGATGGGGGAAGAGCGGTAGATGTAATCTACCTTGATTTTAGAAAGGCATTTGATACTGTCTCCCACGACATCCTTATAACAAAGCTGAGGAAGTGTGGGATAGACGAGTGGACAGTGAGGTGGGTTGAGAACTGGCTGACTGGCAGAGCGCAGAGGGTCGTCGGTGGTGGTGCAGAGTCTGGCTGGAGACCTGTAACCAGTGGTGTCCCCCAGGGGTCTGTGCTGGGTCCGGTCTTGTTCATCATCTTCATCAATGACCTCGATGAGGGGATAGTGGCCACCCTCAGCAAGTTTGCTGATGATACGAAGTTGGGAGGATTGGCTGACACGCCTGAAGGCTGTGCTGCCATTCAGCGAGACCTGGACAGGCTGGAGAGCTGGGCAGTAAG
>NW_011145864.1:0-406 GCF_000146605.3 Meleagris gallopavo
CTCCAGCCTGTCAAGTGGAGATGATGACTTTCCTCCAACTGGGGCAGGGAGGAAAGTAGCAAAGAAGTTTGTCTGCCAGCATGAAGTAGCAGGTCCGGAAGGTGGTAACAGGCGTGGCAGGCCAGTTAGCAAGATGTTAGAATCCTAGAATCCCCAAGGTTGGCAAAGACCTACGGGATCATCAGTCCAACCATCCACCTGTCAGCAACAGTTCTCACTAATGCATGTCCCTCAACACAGCGTCTAAACCTTCCCTGAACACCTCCAGGGTGGGCAGTTACAGAGTACAAGAATTTTGGATGCCAACCATCTCCCACCACAGCCATTTCTCCCCCCAGTCATTTCCCACCCCAACAATCTCACAGTACAGCCATTTCATTTCCCACTCCAAAAAGATCCCACCTCC
>NW_011145865.1:0-437 GCF_000146605.3 Meleagris gallopavo
CATCAATTTCACACTCTCTCTCCTTATAAAATTCTGCTGATACCATATTTAGTAAATTACTTTGTTTCACCTCAGATTGTTGCCACTGTTTTCAATTATTTTGGGGTCCCCTATTTTCTTTTTCCGGGGGTGCGGATCCGCGGATCCCTCGGCCCTTCCAGTCACGGAACCGGGCCGAACCAGCTCGTAAACTGTTGACAAGGATGGAGTCCAGAGAGTGGTGGTCAGTGACTCCATGTCTGGATAGAGATTGGTGACGAGTGGTGTCCCACAGAGCTGGGACCGATTTGAGGATGACAGCGAGCTGTAAGGAGCGGGGACACACCAGAGGGATGGGATGCCATGCACGGGGACCTATGGCGCTGAGCAGGTGGCCCAGGTGGACCTCATGAGGTTCAACAAATCCAAGAGCAAGGTCTTGTACGTGGGTCGAGGCA
>NW_011145866.1:0-495 GCF_000146605.3 Meleagris gallopavo
AGAAGGGAGCGGCCCCATAAGTGCCTGACCCTATAAGGGAGCGGCCCTAGAAATGGTCTGACCCTATAAGGGAGCGAACCTATAAGTGCCCAGCCCTAGAAGGGAGCGGCCCCATAAGTGCCCGGCCATATAAGGGAGTGGCCCCATAAGTGCCCGGCCATATAAGAGAGCGGCCCCACAAGCGCCTGGCCCTAGAAGGGAGCGGCCCTAGAAATGGTCTGACCCTATAAGGGAGCGACCCTATAAATGCCTGGCTCTATAAGGGAGCGGCCCCACAAGTGCCTGGCCCTATAAGGGAGCGGCCCCATAAGTGCCCGGCCCTATAAGGGAGCGGCCCCATAAGTGCCCGGCCATATAAGGGAGCGGCCCCATAAGTGCCCGGCCATATAAGGGAGCGGCCCCATAAGTGCCCGGCCATATAAGGGAGCAGCCCTATAAAGGCCTGGCTCTATAAGGGAGTGGCCCTATAAGTGCCCGGCCATATAAGGGAGCGGC
>NW_011145867.1:0-525 GCF_000146605.3 Meleagris gallopavo
GTTTTCTCCCAAGAAGACTAGATGACAAGACCAAATTGGACACTTGCAACCAAGAATAGGACATCTTCTCCCACAAATACCACTTGTCTCCCAAGGATAGGACATTTTCCCTAAATGCTATGGCAGTTTGGCTAAGAAATACTCCTTTCCTTCCCTAAATGGGACATATGCACCCACAAATACCACGACTCCGAGAAATTCCTCCCAGTTCCTCCCAATTACACTCCATTACATTCCTCATGATGACACTTACTCCCAGACTTTTGGCATTTTACTGCGGAAAGACCATTTTGATCCAGAATATATGCCATTGGCCCTCACAAACACCGATTGCCTCACAAAGATGTGGCACATCCCACCAGAAAGACCATTTCTAGCCCCCAAAAGATGGCATTTACTCCCAAAAACACCAGCTTTCTCACACATTCCTCACCTTTTCCCCCCCACATAAGACCTTATCACCCAGAAATGACAGTTCTCTTAGGAATACCTCCCAATTCCCCCTAATCTGCTACACTACACTCC
>NW_011145868.1:0-381 GCF_000146605.3 Meleagris gallopavo
CCGGTGTCCCTCCGGTGTCCCTCCGGTGTCCCTCCGGTGTCCCTATGGTGTCCCTATGGGATCCCTCCGGTGTCCGTCCGGTGTCCCTCCGGTGTCCCTATGGTGTCCCTATGGGATCCCTCCGGTGTCCCTCCGGTGTCGGTCCGATGTCCCTCCGGTGTCCGTCCGGTGTCCCTCCGAGCCGCTGCCCGCCGTCGCCCCGCGCTGCCGCCCCTCGCCCCGCCCCCAGCCGCCGTCCGTTTTCCCGCAGCGCACGTCCCGGCGCGCCCTGTTCGAGGCGGCGGCGGCGCAGCACCAGCATCTGTACCGCCTGGCCATGGCCGGCAGCGGCATCGACCGCCACCTCTTCTGCCTCTACGTGGCCTCCCGCTTCCTCGGCCT
>NW_011145869.1:0-302 GCF_000146605.3 Meleagris gallopavo
CTCTTTACGCGTAACGGTTATGACTGGTTGTTAGAAAGTTGCCCACTTTTGCCTGGAAGGAGCTGACTGCTTGTTAGAAAGCTGCATAAATTACCCAGCACTGTTCCTCTGTGTCACTCTGGTGACTCCGTCGCTCCCGCACCCTGCCGAGCAGGAGTGCCCTATTCCGTAGAACCACAGAGCGCTTAGAGTTAGAAGGGACCTCTGAGGGCCACCCAGCCCAACTCTCCTGCAGTGCACAGGGCCACCAACAGCTCCATCCCATTGCCCAGGGCCTGCTCCAGCCTCGCCTTGAAAGTCTC
>NW_011145870.1:0-519 GCF_000146605.3 Meleagris gallopavo
CAATTGAATCAGCAATATCACATTACCCATGCAGAAGTAACAGTAATTTTAAGTACAAAAAAATTTACAACTTTTTTCAACTAGAATCGACTCCATTACATTCCTCATTATGACGCTTACTCCCAGACTTTGGGGCCATTTTATTGCAGAACCACCACCTGTGTCAAAAGTAGATGGCAGTTTCCCTCAGAAACACCCGTTTCCTCACAAATATGTGGCTCATTCTATCCGAAATACATTTCTGTCCCCCGAAAGGTGGCATTTCTCCCAGAACACCAGCTTGCCCACTGATACATGACTTCCCCCCCAGGTAAGAAATTTTCTCCCAGCTCTACCAGTTCTCTTGAAATTCCACACATTTTCCACCAAAAATACTACTTCACATATCCAAATGGGACATAGACTACAAAAGCATGACAATTTCTCACACATATACCATTTGATATGACCCATAGCTCGTTTTCTCTCAGAAATAACATTTCTGGCCCATAAATGGCTTTTTCTTTCAGAAATTCCAAC
>NW_011145871.1:0-422 GCF_000146605.3 Meleagris gallopavo
TTCCAGTTTTATCACCGAAGACTCTACGTTTTTCACCAGAAATACCTTTTCTATCCCCAAACATGACATTTTCTCCAGAAATACCAGATTTCTTCCCTTAAAAATGACACCTTTTCCAAGAAATAGTAGATTTTTCCCCAAAAATATGGTATTTTCTCCAAGAAAATGCCAGTTTTATCGCAAATATATGACATTTTATACCGCAAATACCCGATTTCTCCCAAAAATATGCCTTTTTCTGCCAGGAACTGCAGTTTCCTCCCACAAATACCATTTTTCAACCAGGAATAGGACGTTTTCTCCCATCAATACCTTTTTTCAACCAGAAATAGGACGTTTTCTCCGAGAAATAGTAGCTTTCTCCCAAAATATGATATTCTGCCCCAGAAATTCCAGTTTTATCACCGAAGACCCTACGTTTT
>NW_011145872.1:0-493 GCF_000146605.3 Meleagris gallopavo
CCAGCTGTGTCAGTCGCAGCACTCTTACCGGAGGCGCTGGACGTTGGACGCGACGCCGGACAGGCGGTATATCCCCTGCACCACGCCATGCTGCTCAAGGAACTCGGCGCAGCTCTGGAGGACCTGGGGGACTAAAGAACACGTGCCAGCGCTTAGTGGAGCTCCTGAGTCAAGTCCTGCTTCAGCCTGTGCTCCCGTCACGTCCCATCCACTAAGCCCAGCCAGGCTTGGGTGAAGCCAATACAAATGTGCTTGTCTCTTAGGAGCATTCGCCTCACTTTATCCGTCAGCCACCAACTCCCACCACTCGTTTCTCCACTGGTATCTACCTGCCCCCTGCTAGATATGATCTGCCTTGCATCTTTAGACTCCCAGCAGAGGAAGATCTCAGCAATGGGCTGTTCCTTACCATCGCGACCAGAGCGGAGAAGATGCTCTCCCAGGTCACAGCCAAACACCCCTTCCTTCTCCACCTCCCGCTCCTTCGGCTTCT
>NW_011145873.1:0-599 GCF_000146605.3 Meleagris gallopavo
TTGGCCTTTCTCCACACCCCAAATGGGTCCCGTCCAGGGCCAGCGAGTCTGTTGTTCCAGAGGGCCCAAAGCAGCAGGCCCCGCGCACCGAGCAAGAGGCCTTCAGCGTGTCTGACATCCTGCGCCACCCCCTTACGCAAAGCCTGATAATCTGCTTGCTCATAGATTTGTGGGGAGACTGGTATCTGTTTCGGCTGCCAGGGATTGCCTACCGGCTCTGGAGAGGAGTGTGAAGACATTAGGCACAGGTTAGCGATCGGCATTCATACTGCACAGGAGGGACTGTGGGTGGGGAGCAGGGAACCGCAAAGGTCTGGTCTGTGAGGGCTTCCCAGAAAAGCAGACCTCCAGAGGTCCATCAGCTCTCCCCAGCGACTTGTCTGGCCGTAGGGCTGACACCCAGCCGAGACTCCCATGCAAAATGGGCCTGCCGCAGGGCGGTGAGCCCACGGCTGCCCGAGCTGTCCTGTGAGGCTGGAAAAGCGGTGCAAGAATCAGAGCCCTGCAGGGTGATGCTCTGCAAAACGAGCCCGCATCCCTTTCTCCGCGCTCATGCCGTGTCATTTCCAGGGAACGGGACAAACGGCCTCAGCTTCCAC
>NW_011145874.1:0-381 GCF_000146605.3 Meleagris gallopavo
AAGCAAAGGCCAGGAGCTGGCCTCTTTGCTCTCTGCAAGTCCCTGAAGAGGGAAGTGCAGAGGAAGGTGCTGTGTTTACCTGGGAGCCAATGACAGGACGCTCAGGAATGGCACAGAGCTGCATCAGGGGAGGTTCAGACCAGACAGTGGAAAACATTTCTTTACTGTTAGTGCGGCCAGCTGCTGACACAGGCTTCTTATGGTGGTGGTTGATTCCCCACCAGAAAAAATAAAAGCCATACAGAGCTTCAGGTACTGGAAGGCCCCTCCAAGGGCCCTTCAGGTACTGGAAGGCCCCTCCAAGGGCCCTTCAGGTACTGGAAGGCCCCTCCAAGGGCCCTTCAGGTACTGGAAGGCCCCTCCAAGGGCCCTTCAGGTACT
>NW_011145875.1:0-761 GCF_000146605.3 Meleagris gallopavo
AAGGAGCTGCAAATGCAGCAAGCACTGCACAAAAGCCTCGAGAGCTGCCTGCACTTCCAGAAGCCTGGAAAGGAAAAACACAACAGTCAAGGCAGAGAGGACAGCATCAGGTAAGTGAAGGCAAGCTAAGAGGAATGGCATGGGCAAGGAGACAAGGCAGGCAAAGGCAAGGCAAGGCAAAGAATGGAAAGCAAAGGAGCAACTGAAAGCAAAGCCAACAAACATACTCTGAACAGGAAGGAATGCTTGCAGCAAGGAACGAGATCACGCAAAGAAAGCAGCAGGAAAGACAAAGAACCCACAAATAGGAAACAAAGACAATGCAAAGCAAACAAAAAAGCCTCACTACAGCAAAAAACAAATGAGAAATTGCAAAACAAGGATGGAGAGCAAAGCAAAGCAAAACGAGGTCGAGAAATACAAGAGGAAAGCCAATGAATTCAAGACACTAGCATGGCAAAGCAAAGAATCCTAGCAAAGTAAAGAGAGAACAAAGCTCACCAGTGCTTAACAATGGAAAGAAAGAACCAAAATTTAACAGCAGTGCAAGGCCCCGATACCAACAATAACCAAAGAGCAAACCAAAGCCAGGAAAAACCAGCAAAAGAAAAGAAAGCGTAAGTAATAAAAAGCCAAGGAGAGCAAAGCAGAATCACTTGAAATCCTCACAAACAGAGGGGAATACGCTCAGGAAAGGAAAAGCAGTTCCAAGAATAGAAACAAAAGGGAAAATAAAACAAACAACTAGGAAAAAAACCCAA
>NW_011145876.1:0-340 GCF_000146605.3 Meleagris gallopavo
CTATTTCTTTCAAGATCTGTGGCACAAAACGGCTAGCAGCACTGAAGCACCCACAGTACTCACCCAGAGCTTGCCATCTTTCCTAGCATGCTTCTCAATGACGAGAAGAAAGGTGCTCCTTGCTTCTTCAAAGGAGAGTTAGTTTTGACGTTCAGCAGTCCGTCAGAACGCACATACGTACAATCCCTTGATGTAAGAAAGGGAAACGTTACAAAGGTGACTGCATAAGCCAACACAATTTTATCTACTGCAGTTGTTTCCCAGACCAGACGTTACGTATACATCGTGCTATTGGTAACAGTCTTTGAAGGAACTGCAGGTGATTTTTTTTTCTGATTTG
>NW_011145877.1:0-349 GCF_000146605.3 Meleagris gallopavo
CAGAAGGAGCCTGCAGAGGTTGTGCTGTAGTTTTCTCCCCAGGAGTTTGTTGATTTTCCAAAGTAGTCACACGTTCACTTTCCAATTCAGTCTCACCTTCGATGCCTACTGCAAAGAACAAAAAGTAGTGGAAAACAGATGATGAGGTAGCTTAATATGGAGACAATTTTTTGGCACCCACGTTATAATTTAACCTAATGTATACTCAACGAATACACAGATGTTTGTTAAATTTAAGTTTTGAGGCACAGTCAAAATAACCATAAGCACATAAGCAAGCAAATTCAATCTTCTATATTTTTTGTATTGCATTTTGTGCTTGTATTTTTTGACTGAAGAAAATATACAG
>NW_011145878.1:0-316 GCF_000146605.3 Meleagris gallopavo
CACAGAAGAGCCCCATAGCCGCCCCATAGCCACCCCATAGCCACCCCATAGCTGCCCCATAAGAGACACAGAAGAGCCCCATAAGTGCCCCATAAGTGCCCCATAAGAGCCCCCAAAAGAGCCCCATAAGTGCCTCCATACCAGCCCCATAAGTGCCCCATAAGTGCCCCCAAATTACCCCATAAGTGCCCCCAAATTGCCCCATAAGTGCCCCCATACCAGCCCCACAAATACCCCATAAGTGCCCCCAAAAGAACACCATAAGGGACCCCATAAGAGCCCCATAAGTGCCCCCCAAATTGCCCCATAAGTGCCC
>NW_011145879.1:0-782 GCF_000146605.3 Meleagris gallopavo
TGGGGGGGCAATGGGGGGGGCGATGGTGGGACCGTCCCTCACTGTGTCCCCTCTCCAGGTTGGGGACAACCAGACTAACCGTAGTGCCGGGATCCATCACGTCATCGTCCCCACCTCCACGTCCCCACCTCCATGCCCCCAATTCTATGTCCCCATGTCCCCATCTCCACGTCCCCATGTCCCCATATCCGTCCCCATCCATCTCCATGTCCCCATGTCCCCATCTCCATGTCCCCATGTCCCCGTATCCGTCCCCATCCATCTCCATGTCCCCATGTCCCCATCTCCACGTCCCCATCTCCATGTCTCCACCCCACATCCCCATCCCCGTGTCCCCATCCATCCCATTGTCCCCATCTCCATGTCCCCATCTCCATGTCCCCACCCCACGTCCCCACCGTTGTCCCCATTAAATCGGAAGCAGTGTCACTTCTTTCTGTCCCCGCCTCACCGTGCCACGAGAGAAAGAGGTGGGGAAAGCCTTTAATTGGGGACATCTGTGGGGAGGGGGTGGTGGTGGATCTTCTTGGGGACATCTATGGGGTCTTTGGGATCAGAATGGGGGTGGATCTTCTTGAGGACATCTATGGGGTCTTTGGGATCAGAATGGGGGTGGATCTTCTTGGGGACATCCATGGGGTCTTTGGGGACCGAGATTTTGGTGGATCTTCTTGGGGACATCCATGGTGTCACTGGGATCAGAACGGTGGTGGCAGCTCTTCTTGGGGACATCCATGGGATCTGTGGTGGCTCTTTTGGGGTCAGGTCCGCTGTGTGCCCCC
>NW_011145880.1:0-593 GCF_000146605.3 Meleagris gallopavo
AGCAAGTAAAAGCCACCCCACCTGCAGTCCAGCTGTGTCAGTCGCAGCACTCTTACCGGAGGCGCTGGACGTTGGACGCGACGCCGGACAGGCGGTATATCCCCTGCACCACGCCATGCTGCTCAAGGAACTCGGCGCAGCTCTGGAGGACCTGGGGGACTAAAGAACACGTGCCAGCGCTTAGTGGAGCTCCTGAGTCAAGTCCTGCTTCAGCCTGTGCTCCCGTCACGTCCCATCCACTAAGCCCAGCCAGGCTTGGGTGAAGCCAATACAAATGTGCTTGTCTCTCACGAGCATTCGCCTCACTTTATCCTTCAGCCATCAACTCCCACCACTCGTTTCTCCACTGGTATCAACCTGCCTCCTGCTAGATATGATCTCCCTTGCATCTTTAGACTCCCAGCAGAGGAAGATCTCAGCAATGGGCTGTTCCTTACCATCACGACCAGAGCAGAGAAGATGCTCTCCCAGGTCACAACCAAACACCCCTTCCTTCTCCACCTCCCGCTCCTTCGGCTTCTTTGGGCGGGCCTTCACCAAGGAACGAAGGAAGGTGATGAGCTTGCCGCGTTTCTTTGGCGCTGCACAACAAA
>NW_011145881.1:0-492 GCF_000146605.3 Meleagris gallopavo
GGGTCCCATTGCACCCATTTGGGTCCCACTGCCCCCATTTGGGTCCCACTGCCCCCATCCGGGTCCCATTGCTCCATTTAGGGTCCCACTGCCCCCATTTGGGTCCCATTGCACCCATTTGGGTCCCACTGCCCCCATTTGGGTCCCACTGCCCCCAAGCCGAGTCTCTCGTTAAAAAAAGCGCAATTTCGGTCCAATTTGGGGCAGCTGAGGCCCCAAAATGGCCAAATTTGGTTAAAAAAACCCAAACGGCCCCAATCGGTGCTGGAGCAGCCGCTAATGGGCCGCGAGGCAACAAATGCGGCCTTTTTGGGGTAAAAAAGTCCGGTTTGGGAGCGGCTCCGGTGGGGGCGGGGGGCTTTGGGGTGGAAGGAAAACCCGAAATTGCGGGGATTGAACCCAAAAATCCCCGACCGGAGCCCGGCTGGGAGAGCGGCTGGGGCGCGGAATGGCCCAAAATGGCAGAAATTGACCCAAAATGGCAGAAATGAC
>NW_011145882.1:0-561 GCF_000146605.3 Meleagris gallopavo
GCCTGTATTGGTGCATGCAATTATTCCTCCCTAGGTGTAAGACCCTACACTTGCTTGTGTTGAACCTCATCTGGTTTCTTACTGCCCAGCTCTCCAGCCTGTCCAGGTCTCGCTGAATGGCAGCACAGCCTTCAGGCGTGTCAGCCAATCCTCCCAACTTCGTATCATCAGCAAACTTGCTGAGGGTGGCCACTATCCCCTCATCAAGGTCATTGATGAAGATGTTGAACAAGACCGGACCCAGCACAGACCCCTGGGGGACACCACTGGTTACAGGTCTCCAGCCAGACTCTGCACCACGGACGACGACCCTCTGCGCTCTGCCAGTCAGCCAGTTCTCAACCCACCTCACTGTCCACTCGTCTATCCCACATTTCCTCAGCTTTGTTATAAGGATGCCGTGGGAGACATTATCAAACGCCTTTCTAAAATCAAGGTAGATTACATCTACCGCTCTTCCCCCATCCACCCAGCATGTGACAGCATCATAGAAGGCCACCAAGTTGGTCGAGCACGACCTCCCCTTGGTGAACCCATGCTGACTACTCCTGATAACCTCCT
>NW_011145883.1:0-536 GCF_000146605.3 Meleagris gallopavo
CTCCTCCATTGTGGAGCTGCTCTCTCTGTTTTTTAGCAGGGAACCCTGAGCGTACTTAAGGGCTGTTAGGTATTTGGACCTGGAAGCTGCTTCCTTCACTTGAGAGTGTGGGGGAGTATTGGTCCTTGGAATGGGGTAAGTGGTTTCTTTTTTTCTTTCAGGGCTGTGATCTTCTCTTTATGGGGGATGGCAAGTGCACTGAAGGGCTGCTAGGTGTAAGAGCAGCATCTGAATCTGGAGACTGCTTCCTTTGGGGTGTGGGGTGAGCCGTTAGAATGGGGTGAGTGATTCCTGCTTGATTTCAGAGCTGTGAGCTCTGCTTTTCTGGAGGATCTGAAGCTGGATGGCTGTAATTAATAGGGCTATGTGCTAATTGCATCCATGCAGTGGGTGTTTTTAAGGGCATTGTGTGCATCCTTGTTGTGTTTTAAATGATGTTCTGCGTCTCTTCTGATTTCATTTTGCAGCCTGATGGAGTTGAAGGATTGCCTGGGCTCCTCCAGTCAGTGGTGTGAGATGTGTCCAGCAGGTAATGA
>NW_011145883.1:21478-22029 GCF_000146605.3 Meleagris gallopavo
TGACATGCTGGTAGTTCCCCGCGTCACACTTCCTATCCTTCCTAAGAGGTGTGCTGTCACCTTTTTTCTCCTCACCAGGGACTTGACCTGACTGCCTCGACTTGTGAAATACCATGGAGAGTGGCTTGGTGAGTGCAGCGGTGAATTCCCTCGGAACTCTGGGACTCATCTCGTCAGGACCCAAGGACTCCTGGATGTTTGGGTCCTCAGGTGGTCCAGAACCTGATCTCCCATGGCAGTGTGGGATGGGAAGGGGTCTGTGGGACTGAGGAAGCAATGGTAGTCCCCACCTCACCAATGCAAAGATGAGGGCTGTGCATAATGAGCAGTTATCAGACAAGATGGAAGCCAAAATGTTGTTGGGTACCTGAGCCTTCTCTGGTGGTAAGCAACATGGTGCACAGAGTGCAGCCATGTGCTCCGAGCAAGGAGCACAGGTTTGTGCAAGAGGCCCGGATGCAGGGCAGTGCCTTCATGACTGTATTGTGTCCAACAGGTGGCAGCAGAGCTGCGGTGCTCCCAAGTGCCGTAACAACTGCACGGAGAGATGT
>NW_011145884.1:0-618 GCF_000146605.3 Meleagris gallopavo
TGGTGCCACGGGGGGTTGGTGGGCCCTGTGTGGGACCAGGACCGTGTCCCTTGCAGGTTGGTGGCTGGTGGCAGCGAGCAGGGCACAGCAACGTGAGTACGGGGACAGGGGGAGAATGGGGAGAGAGGGAGGGCAGCGTGGTCAGGGGGCCATGAGAGGGGCAGAGGAGGGTGTGCAGGGACAAGGCTGACTGCTGTGCCCTGTCCCAGTGCCCCCACCCTCCCTGTCGCTGCACCCCAGCCAGGGGGTGTCCCTGGGGGACAATGTCACCCTGCGCTGCCACCTGCCCCACGTGCGAGCCCATGTCCAGCTCTGGTTGAATGGAACTCTGAGATCCGACAAGGAAAAAGACAAGGAGCAGGATACAGCTGAGTTCTCCTTTGCTGTCACAAAGCTGGAAGATGCGGGGACGTATCAGTGTCGGTACCAGGTGTCAGAGCCACTGTGGACATCAAATAAGAGTGAGCCCGTGGAGCTGGTGCTGACAGGTGAGGGCACTATGGACACCAGCTGGCCCTGAGCTTTTCCCACAAGGCCAAGTCCCATCTCTTCTCCTCCCTGCACACAAACCGCAGCTTCCCCCAACTCAGCATTTCCCTGAGCGCAGGGAACGTGTGG
>NW_011145885.1:0-467 GCF_000146605.3 Meleagris gallopavo
CCCCTGCAGATGTAGGCACAAAGTGATGGAGTCTGTGAGCCTGTGCAAAAGGCAACTTTCTCAATGGCACACCTCAGCTAGCCGCGGTTAGGAGTAATCGGCAGAAGGAAGGCTTAAGGCGGCGCTGCGGGAAGGTGCGCGGGCAGCAGGGGAGCTCAGGGGGCACAGCGGACCGGCGCGGGGCGATGCACTCCTGCGCTGTGCTGGGGCGGCCACCGCCCCCACGCACTGCGGCCCCCGCGGGCTGTGCGGGGCGGACCCTGCGCAGGGCGGGCAGCGCGGCTTCGACAGCGGAAAGAGGAACGGCGCTGCGCGGCCCGGCAGAGGCACCCGGGTAGCGCCCAGAGCCTGGCAAAGGACTGCACGGCTTCGGCACCGAGCGGGGTAACGCTTCGCTGCTCCTCGGGCACCGCTGGGGGAATCTCCATCCTCTCTCCGCCTCCCCTCTCGTTTTCGGCTCTCGCCCG
>NW_011145886.1:0-323 GCF_000146605.3 Meleagris gallopavo
AGTTATGGGGCAGCTATAGGGAAGCTATGGGCCAGTTATGGGGCAGCTGTAGGGCAGCTGTGGGGCAGTTATGGGGCAGCTATAGAGCAGTTATGGGGCAGCTGTGGGGCAGATATAGGGCAGCTGTGGGGCAGATATAGGGCAGCCGTGGGGCAGCTGTGGGTCACCCTGCAGGGCTGCTGGAGACGACGGTGCAAAAAGTCGCCCGCGTGAAGGCGCCCAACAAATCGCTGCCGTCCGCCGTGTACTGCATCGAGGACAAAATGTGCGTCCCAAACGGCCCCAAACGGCCCCAAACGGCCCTAAACGGCCCCAAACGGCCC
>NW_011145888.1:0-482 GCF_000146605.3 Meleagris gallopavo
CAGAAATACCAGTTTTCTCACCCAAAACACGTTTCCTACCAGAAATACAAGGATTCTCCCCCAAGAATGTGACATTTTCTGCCAGGAATTGCAGTTTTCTCCCAGAAATATCACATTTTCTCACAGAAATACCGGTTTTCCCTCCGAAAATAGGACATCTTCTCTCAGAAACAGCAGTTTCCCCCCCCAAAATACGCCATTTTCACCCAGAAATTGCAGTATTCTCCCCTGAAATATCACGTTTTCTTCCAGAAATAGCAGATTTCTCCATGAAATATGACATTTTGGAACAGAAATACCAGTTCTCTCACAACAAAATCAGCGTTTTCTACCAGAAATACCAGTTTTCTCCCGGAGATACGGCATTTAACTCTCAGAAATGGCAGTTTTCTCCCCAAAAATATGGTATTTTCTCCAACAAGTGACAGTTTTATCACAAAAATACGACATTTTCCACCACAAATACCAGTTTTCTCCCAAAA
>NW_011145889.1:0-527 GCF_000146605.3 Meleagris gallopavo
CATGGGGTCACAGGGTTGTGCAGTTGTGGGGTCACAGGGTTGTGCAGTTGTGGGGTCACGGGGTTGTGCAGTTGTGGGGTCACGGGGTTGTGGGGCCATGGGGCCACGAGGTCACAGGGTCACGAGGTCACAGGGTCGCGAGGTCACAGGGTCGCGAGGTCACGCACCCAGGACGGAGCCGTAGGTGGCGTTGCGGTACTCGTCCCACGACACGGCGCCGTCCCCATTGAGGTCGTGGCCCTTCCACTGCCGCTCCACGTCCTCGTAAATCCAGCGCTTCTGAGCGAACTTGATCCACTCCTTCAGCTCCTCCACCGTCACGAAGCCGTCCTTGTCGCCGTCGATCTTGACGACGATTTTGCTGCGAGCGAACGCGGAGCACAGCGGCACCGGCTTTACAACGGCGAGCGGCGCGCGGCCACGGCACCGCCGAGCTGCGGGATGCTGGGTCGGGACCCTCAGCTCTGCCCTTATTCCTGCCCTTATTCCTGCCCTTATTCCTACCCCCAGCTCTGCCCTTATTCCTG
>NW_011145890.1:0-736 GCF_000146605.3 Meleagris gallopavo
GTCCTGAGGGGTCTGGGTCTCTTTTGGGGTCTGAATAATTGGGGTCTGTGGGTCCCGAGGGGCCTGGGTCCCTTTAGGGTCTGAATAATTGGGGTCTGGGGGTCCTGAGGGGTCTGGGTCTCTTTTGGGGTCTGAATTATTGGGGTCTGTGGGTCCTGAGGGGCCTGGGTCCCTTTAGGGTCTGAGTTATTGGGGTCTGGGGGTTTTGATGAGCCTGGGTCCCTTTAGGGTCTGAGTTATTGGGGTCTGGGGGTCTTGATGAGCCTGGGTCCCATTGGGGTCTGTGGGTCCCGAGGGTCAGCTGAGGCCCCCCCATAACCTCGTCCCCCCACAGCCAGCACCCCGAGTGCCCGCAGCGGCTGTCGCGCGCCCTACAACGGCTGTGGGATTTGGGGCTGACGCAGCGCTGCCTCCTGCTGCCCCCACAGCCCGCACAGCCCCCCCAGCTGCGCGCCTGCCACACGTGAGCGCCTCCCCCTCCCCAAAAAAGACCCCCCCCAAAAGACTCCCTCCATCCCACCCTGGAAGACCCTTCCTGTGTCCCAAACACCTCTCCTATGGCCCCAGAAAAGCTCTGTGTCCCCCAAAATGCTTTAATAACCCCCAAATCCCCTTTGGCACCCCAAAATCTCCTTATAGGCCCCCCAAATCTCCTCTGTCCCCCCCCGAATCCCTTTTATTGCCCCCAAGCCCCCCTCATCCCCCCTAAAGTCCCCTTGATGCCCCCCAGCCCCCC
>NW_011145891.1:0-378 GCF_000146605.3 Meleagris gallopavo
CACACCCATCGCCACCCCACAGCCTCCGCCCCCCATCCCCGGTCTGGTTTTCGTTGTGACGGGCGGCTGCGGTTTCCTGGGCCGGCACCTGGTTCGGCTCCTGTTGGAGGAGGAGCCCGAGCTGCGGGAGCTGCGGGTCTTCGACCTCCACCTCGACCCCGAGCTGCCCGACGGTGAGCGCCCCATAAGTGTGGGGCGGCCCCACAACCTCCCCTATGGACCCTACGGGGTTTCCGAGTCTCAGGAAAACCCCCGGAATTTGTGCTCTGTCTCTTTAAGGATCGCAGCTCCGGGGGGCTCAAAATGGTTCCCTGTCGCTTTAAGGACCGAAAATTTGGGGGCCCGATATCCGCCCCATAGATCCTATAGGACCTCGAA
>NW_011145892.1:0-303 GCF_000146605.3 Meleagris gallopavo
CCATGGTCCACGGGACACCCCTGGGACCCCCCTACATCCCCAAGAACCCCCCCACGGTCCATGGGACACCCCTGGGACCCCCCTACCATCCCCAAGAACCCCCACTTGTCCACGGACACCCCTGGGACCCCCTACCATCTCCAAGAACCTCCAGAGTCCACTGGGGCACCCCCCACGGTCTCTGGGACCCCCCTACATCCCCAAGAACCCCCCATAGTCCATGGGGCACCCTCACAGTCTCTGGGACCCCCCTACATCCCCAAGAACCCCCCATGGTCCACGGGACACCCCTGGGACCCCCCT
>NW_011145893.1:0-401 GCF_000146605.3 Meleagris gallopavo
ATGTGTAGCAGTGGAAAACCTCACTAGCATGAATTGTGGCTCGAAATAAAGGCAGAGACATAGTATTCAGAGGTAGGCGTAGTGCATTCTGCGCTCCTTTCCGATGCGCGCACAGGAGCCCGCTCACTCGTCGGAGAAAAGCAGCCGGCTGAAGTGGCCCGTTCTCGGCAAGCGAGAAACACCAGACCGCTGCTGACGGCTGAAAGCGGAGTTCGGGGAGAAACGCCAGCTACGGCAAAGTCTCCGGAGCTGTTCAGCGCGAATGCCGCTTTCTACGCGTGAGAGCGAAGGAGTGCGATTCCGATGCCGACAAGTGCGAATTCAGCCTCCTGCACTACCTGCGAGTGGGGGGTTCTTTCTGCGCAGTCCTGAAAGGATCTCTCCCCACTTTCTGAAACGCT
>NW_011145894.1:0-434 GCF_000146605.3 Meleagris gallopavo
CACCTGGTACTGCGTCTTATCGATGCCGACGAGGAAGACGAGCTCGGCGAGGAAGAGGCTGATGCAGAGGTTTTTGTGGATGGTGGTGCGGTCGGAGGGCAGCCCCCGCAGGCAGCAGAAGGCAGAAATGCAGACCCCCAAACAGACCAGGGCCACCACGATGCCCACCCACGAGATGACCGACAGCAGCACCTCGTTCAGCCTCCCCTGGTACTGCAAGGGGAAAAGGCAACGGCATCGGGACCCCCCCCCAAATATAAAGACCCCCCCCCCAAATGTAAGACCCCCCCTAAATGTAAAGACCCCAAAGACCCCCCCCCAACCAAAAAGGACCGACAGCAGAGCCTCACTTCAGCCTCCCCTGCTACAGCCAAAGAAAAGCCAATGTTATCAAAGCCCCCTCCCCAAATATAAGACCCCCACCCCAAACAGAA
>NW_011145895.1:0-544 GCF_000146605.3 Meleagris gallopavo
GTATTTTCCTGTAAAAACAGGTATTTGTGGGAGAAAAAGGGGTATTATTGTGTAAAAACCGGTATTCGTGGGAGAAAAAGGGGTATTTTTGTGTAGAAACAGGTATTCGTGGGAGAAAAAGGGGTATTTTCGTTTAAAAAAAGGTATTTCCTGGAAGAAAAAGGGGTATTTTCGTGAAAAAACAGGTATTTGTGTGAGAAAAAGGGTTATTTTCGTGTAAAAACAAATATTGGTGAGAGAAAAAGTTGTATTTTCGTGTAAAAACAGGTATTTGTGGGAGAAAAAGGGGTATTTTCGTGTTAATAAACAGGTATTTCATTGAGAAAAAGGGGTATTTTCGTGTAAAAACAGGTATTTCATGGAGAAAAAGGGGTATTTTCGTGTAAAAACAGGTATTTGTGGGAGAAAAAGGGGGATATTCGTGTAAAAACAGGTATTTGTGGGAGAAAAAGGGGTATTTTCGGTGAAAAACGGGTATTTGTGTGAGAAAAAGGGGTATTTTTCGTGTAAAAACAGGTATTTGTGGTAGAAAAAGGGGTATTTT
>NW_011145896.1:0-491 GCF_000146605.3 Meleagris gallopavo
CCAAACCAAAGATGAGGGCTGTGCATCATGAGCAGTTCTCAGACAAGATGGAAGCAAAATGGTGTTGGGTACCTGAGCCTTCTCTGGTGGTAAGCAACATGGTGCACAGAGTGCAGCCATGTGCTCCGAGCAAGGAGCACAGGTTTGTGCAAGAGGCCCGGATGCAGGGCAGTGCCTTCATGACTGTATTGTGTCCAGCAGGTGGCAGCAGAGCTGCGGTGCTCCCAAGTGCCGTAACAACTGCACGGAGAGATGTGTTGGTCTCTGTGGAAACAGCAAGGAACTGGAATCTGCGTTTCCCGGCATGCCCCGGAACCTCACTTTGCTGACTGGTCATTGTCCGCCCAGCAGGTAAGGGCGATGCACACCCGCCAGCGTTTACCCATTCCAGAGCCCGGCACAATAGGGTTCCCCCAGAGCTCTGAATTGCGCTTCATGGTGCCCACAGAAGGCTGCCTAGCCTCTTTGTTCTGTGTCTTGCTTGTCTCTGG
>NW_011145897.1:0-407 GCF_000146605.3 Meleagris gallopavo
GGGGCACAGCAGGGACCTGCTCTGCACGACAGCCCTGGGCGCCCGGCTGCAGCCCCGGCTGCACAGCCTGCAGCCAACATGGGACACGCAGCCCTCAGGGCTGTGCTCTGTGCTGCAGCAGGGAAGCCCTCCATCCAGAGCAGCTCCTTCTCCGTAACAAAGGAACACAGAGTGCCTCCGTCCTCATCTGACATGGGATGTCCCAGCTTAGTGATCCTGCCAGGAAAAGCATCTGCATCGTCAGCCGCCAGAGACTGACGTGCCAAAGGCAGGGAGCGATGCTCCTCCGGTGAGCTCACAGCCCGCTCGCACCCCACACTGCCTTCATCTCTCTCTCCTTTCTCTCCTCTCCCCGTGCCACCTGCAGGCTGTGCCCCCAGCCCTGCTGAGCGGTGCAGAGAAGCTCG
>NW_011145898.1:0-638 GCF_000146605.3 Meleagris gallopavo
AGCTCCTCCACTGTCGGCTCTTCTCCCCCATCTCCGCTTCCATTCTGCAGAGATAGATGCAGCACCGCAGTGGGTCGGGGCTGCATTGGGGCTGCACTGGGGCCTCATTGGGGGCTGTGCTGCACCGCTCAGAGCTGCACTGGGGCAGCCCCACACCCAGATGTGGGTCCTGGCGCTGCGTCCCCCCGCCCTGCCCCATACAGCATCACAACGCTGCAGGGCTGCAGCCCCCGGAGCAGCCCCACTGCTGCAACCATCACAGCTGCAACAGCGCTGGCTGCAGCTGCAGGCGCACTGGGGCCCACATGCAGTGCAGCAACTGCTGCAGGAGCGGTGCAGCCCCAGCACCGCTGCAGTGCGGAACACAGAGCTGCAGTGTGGGGCCCCACAGCAGCAACTGCCCCACGGCGACACCTGCCCCACGGTGACACCTGCCCCACAGCAGCACCTGCCCCACAGCAGCACCTGCCCCACAGCGACACCTGCCCCATGGCGACACCTGCCCCACGGTGACACCTGCCCCACGGTGACACCTGCCCCACAGCAGCACCTGCCCCACAGTGACTCCTGCCCCACGGTGACACCTGCCCCACAGCGATACCTGCCCCACAGCAGACCTGCCCCACCGCAGCACCTGC
>NW_011145899.1:0-543 GCF_000146605.3 Meleagris gallopavo
CTGTGGATGGTCAGCATGGGGGAGTCGGATCACATCGCAAACCTACCTGCATACAAGCAGCGCACCAACATGGGGTGCATCGTGTTCATTACCTGCTGGACACATCTCACACCACTGACTGGAGGAGCCCAGGCAATCCTTCAACTCCATCAGGCTGCAAAATGAAATCAGAAGAGACGCAGAACATCATTTAAAACACAACAAGGATGCACACAATGCCCTTAAAAAACACCCACCGCATGGATGCAATTAGCACATAGCCCTATTAATTACAGCCATCCAGCTTCAGATCCTCCAGAAAAGCAGAGCTCACAGCTCTGAAATCAAGCAGGAATCACTCACCCCATTCTAAGGGCTCACCCCACACCCCAAAGGAAGCAGTCTCCAGATTCAGATGCTGCTCTTACACCTAGCAGCCCTTCAGCGCACTTGCGATCCCCCAAAAAGACAAGATCACAGCCCTGAAAAAAAAAAAGAAACCACTTACCCCATTCCAAGGACCAATACTCCCCCACACTCTCAAGTGAAGGAAGCAGCTTCCAG
>NW_011145900.1:0-514 GCF_000146605.3 Meleagris gallopavo
TCGCCTTGGCTACATGCAGAATGCACTACGCCTACCTCTGAATATTATCTCTGCCTTTATTTCGTGCGACAATTCATTCTAGTGAGGTTTTCCACTGCTACACATCTGCATTCAGAGAGGAAAAGAGTGGAAGGGAAAACCCTCTCTAATAAGACACCTGGAAGTTCGAGGAGCGACAGATGTAGTGCTCTCGAGGGAGAGTCGTTCAAGAAAGGTGGGAGAGATCCTTCTGGATTGCGCAACGAAAAACCCCCACTCGCAGGTAGTGCAGGAGGCTGAATTCGCATTTGTCGGCATCGGAATCGCACTCCTTCGCTCTCACGCGTAGAAAGCGGCATTCGCGCTGAACCGCTCCGGAGACTTTGCCGTAGCTGGCCGAGAAATCGCGCTTTACCCAAACGCCGCTTTCAGCCATCAGCAGCGGTCTCGTGTTTCTCGCTAGCCGAGAACGAGCCACTTCAGCCGGCTGCTTTTCTCCGACGAGTGAGCGGGCTCCTGTGCGCGCATCGGAAAG
>NW_011145901.1:0-1039 GCF_000146605.3 Meleagris gallopavo
AATAACTCTATTACTCCCTTCCCCCGGCTGGGGCAGGGCCCCTCTATTTGTTACCTCCATTGTCTGCAGCAACTGGAGCAATCACCTTTTGGAGAAGTTCACCTTGGTGGTTGATTTGTCTTGTAACTCTCTTAGCTTGAAGTACAGGAGTAGGTTGTTTATGCCACTTCTTCATATCTTCTCCATGGTCACGTAGGTAATGCCACAAGGCAAACGTGATGTGGGTCTTACTGTTGTCACTTGCTCGAGCAGGAGAACGTCTTCTTTTGACAGCTGAGACATTGGATGCCACCGGCTGGGAGGAAATCAAGTTGATGAGCCCCTCCAGTAGGCTGTTTTGGGAATTCTGGTCCCCATTGGATGTATCTGTTACCACCATGGATTTATCAGCATCAGGCATGGTTGATAGTTTGTTTATTATATCTTCTTGTTTCTTCTCCATTCTGTCCAGCTTTTCAGCTACTTTTGTAAGGCTGAAACACAAGCTCGTAGAGGGCTTAAATGTAACTCAAAGTCTTGAAGTTTATTAACCAATTCACTTATAAGGGATCTTCTTTCCCCTCTGCCATACATTGCTGCAAATGTGCTGGCGTACCTTTCTGGTGCGGTCTTTGTGAATGTACACCACATGTTTGGTGTACACCTGACTCTCTCGGGATCATGCTCTTGGTCTGGCTCGTCAGGAATGAAATCGGGGCTATGTAGCATTTCCACCACAGCATATTCTCTTAAATAACAGATGCCTTCTTCCATATCAGCCCATTTCTTTTTCTCAGGCATCAGATCATCTTTGAAGGGGTATCTTTCTTTTACAGCTAACAACATCCGCTTCCAGAGGGTAAAGGCCTGGTTCTGGCATGTACTAATACCTCTGTCAATGGCTGAGTCCCTAGCAATGCCACCCAGTTGGCGAGCTTCTCTACTATCCAGCCACACACCTGTTGGCCCCATTGTCCCAACATCGAAGTAACCAAGTGGCAATAGGCTCATTTGGGTGACGTGTAAAAGTCTTTCTCAGACTTCGAATTTCATTCATTTT
>NW_011145902.1:0-456 GCF_000146605.3 Meleagris gallopavo
CCAATATGTCATATGGTAGGGAATATCCCTTTGGCCAGTTTAAGTCAGCTGTTCTAATTCTGTTCCCTCTCACTTCCTTGGGCTCTCAGCTGAGAATGACTTTGGCTCTGTACAACACTGCCTAGCAGTAACTCCAAGCATCAGTGTGCAATCTAGAACAAAAAACCTGTAGTACCATATCAGACACTGAAGAAAACAATTCCAGCCCGGCTGAAACTCAGACACCCTTCGTTATCTCGTGCTTAGAATTCTTTCTCTACAGACAATGTCAGATAATTATTACTATTCTATCCTATGTTCTGCAGTTAAGCTGGATTTTGTTATCGTTGAAGAAGAATCTTCCTCTGAAAGGGGAGTAAAACATCATGCTCCTACTGGGAGCAGAGCAGAGACACAGATCTGATATGAGTGTTGGTTTCACACTGTCCTTATGCCCTCTGTTGTAGTTTTGTATCT
>NW_011145903.1:0-371 GCF_000146605.3 Meleagris gallopavo
TCAATAAAAAAGATAAGTCAGTCCAAAAATGGAGCCTGTCTTGCTCCAAAAAAATCCGTGAAATCTCCTGTGTTCTTCGCACAAAAGCTTTTCCACTGCTTGGCTGACTCCTGACCCCACTGCAGGTGCTGGCACCACACCACCTGACTGCAGTGGCTTTGTCAACGTGGCCATGCTGGCAGAATGAGACTCAAATGGCCATGGAAACCAATTCCAGACAAGAACCGGGTGAGCAGGGCTGTGCAGGGTAGGGCAGCATGGGGAAGTGGAGCAGGAGGCTGCTTCTCAGGTGTTTCCCATCTGCCTTGCAGATGGACAGCCCAACACAAATGGTAACAGATGATCCCGAGGCCCTGAGGGCAATAGGAACA
>NW_011145904.1:0-629 GCF_000146605.3 Meleagris gallopavo
ACTTCCCATAACCCAACGTCCCCCGACACACAGACCCCCAACGGAAGGTTTCCCAACCCAAAGACACTCAACACAAAAACTCCCAACTCGAAGACCCCAACCCCAAAATTCCCACCCCAAAGGCCTTCCACCAAAACATCCTCCACATCCAAAGATCCCCCAAACCCAAAGACCACCCAACACAAAGACCCCCCAACCTAAAAACCCGGCGACCTAAAGACCCCCAACTCAAAGACCCCCAACCCCAAAATTCTCGCCCTGAATCCCCCCAACCCAAACATCCCCTCAGCCCAAAGACTCCCAACTCAAAAATTCGGAACCCAAAGCCCTCCAACCCAAAGGCTCCCCAACCAAAGATCCCCCCAACTCAAAGACCCCCAACCAGAAGATATCCCAAACCCAAGACGCCCCCAAACCCAAAGACCACCCAACACAAATACACCCCAATCTAAAGACCCTCCGACCCAAACACCTCCACCCCAAAGACCCCAAACCCAAAGACCCTTCAACACAAAGCCCCCAACCGGAAAATATCCCAGCCCCGAGTCTCCCCAACTCAGAGATCGCCCCAACCCCATCATCCCAGCCCAAAGACCCCCAAACCCAAAGACCCCAACATGAGGACTCCC
>NW_011145905.1:0-356 GCF_000146605.3 Meleagris gallopavo
AACACCTCCGCCACTTCTGCACACCCTTCTGGACCAATCCAAGCACACCCTGGACCCATCTGCGCACCATCTGGGTGCCCCAAACCCCTCCACGACATCTCCACATTCTTCTGCGTGACTCCAGGCCTGGATAGGGGGCTCGCGGGGAATCTGTGCAGGGAAAGGTGTGAGCGGGGCTTCTGCCACGTGAAAAGAGGGGCTGGAGGTGGACAAAGCTTGAAAGGGGGAAACCGAGGGGCTGCGGGGGGCTTCTATGGTGTGGAAAGGGGCTCTGAGGATGGGACAGAGGGGGTTGTGAGGGGGGAAAAGAGCAGAACGAGGCTTCTGTGAGCGAAAAGGGGGCCTGGGGATGGAGG
>NW_011145906.1:0-541 GCF_000146605.3 Meleagris gallopavo
CCCCCTGGGGACGTTGTACCACAGTTGGTGACCAGCTGAAGGACTTCCGGGGGGAAGTCGGGACGCCGCATCACAGTGTCACACCCCCAAAGTTGGTGGCATCCCCGTATCACACCCCAGTGCTGTGGGCACCCCACAGCGTCACACCATGAAGTTGGGAACACCTGTGTCACCCCTACGGTGTCACAGCCCAAGGTGGGGACACCCCTCTGGGGACCCCCACAGAGCAGACTGTTCCCAGGGGGTGGTGTGGGGAAGATGTAACTGAGAGCAGTGGGCAAAGAGCTTATGGGACTCTTTGATAGAGCCAATGGCTGTGAAACCTTGGGAGTGTGGAGTGTAAGACAGAGAGCAAACGGTATCTGTAGTTGCGTGTAATTAAGGTTTATTCTTTGATTTTGGGGGATGACCCCCCACCTGCATGTAAATAATAAAGGGCAGAGGAGTGGCTGTGGGGCTCCATGTGTCACGACGGGGGGTAAACTTTGGGGACAGAGGTCACTGCAGCATCCTCGGCCCCCACACGCCCCCTATCGGCCCC
>NW_011145907.1:0-512 GCF_000146605.3 Meleagris gallopavo
GTTGTCTCCCCAACAATATGGCAAAATCTCCCAGAAATACCAGTTTTCTCACCCAAAACACAACGTTTCCTACCAGAAATACCAGGATTCTCCCCCAAAATAGGACATTTTCTGCCAGGAATTGCAGTTTTCGGCCAGAAATATCACTTTTTCTCACAGAAATACCGGTTTTCCCTCCGAAAATAGGACATCTTCTCTCAGAAACGGCAGTATCCCCCCTCAAAATACGCCATTTTCACCCAGAAATTGCAGTATTCTCCCCTGAAATATCACGTTTTCTTCCAGAAATAGCAGATTTCTCCATGAAATATGACATTTTGGAACAGAAATACCAGTTCTCTCACAACAAAATCAGCGTTTTCTACCAGAAACACCAGTTTTCTCCCGGAAATGTGCTATTTAACTCTCAGAAATGGCAGTTTTCTCCCCCAAAATATGGTATTTTCTCCAACAAGTGACAGTTTTATCACAAAAATACAACATTTTCCACCACAAATACCAGTTTTCTCCCA
>NW_011145908.1:0-673 GCF_000146605.3 Meleagris gallopavo
ATCTCCATCGTTCCATGGATTCTCCCCCAAAAAAGGAGAAAATGATCATTTTTAACCATTTTCCCCCAAAATCAAAGGCTGGCTGCGTCCTCATTGACAACTGCAGGGCCAAAAACGGGGAATTTCGTCCCAAATAAGTTCAGTATTTTTCCTTTTTTTGCCCATTTTTGCCCATTTTTGCCCATTTTTGTGCATTTTTTAACCATATTTTTACTTTTTTTAACCAAATTTTTGTGTTTCTACCTTAAGATTCTACTCTCAGGGGTGAAAAATCAGAGATTTCTCGCCATAGGACGCACTCAAAAAACGGAATCCGAAATTCTGTAACTTTTGGGATGGGGATTTTGGGGCAAAAATGCCACAGATCGGTTAAAAAATGGCATTTTTGACCCAAAAAAATCCCTTTTTTGACCCAAAAATTGAGGTGAAAAATAACGAGGAGCTGAATTTCGTTTTTGAGGACGAATGCAAAAAGAGGAATCTTCAAATTTTGGGGACCACAGGGTGGTCCTGAGGGAGAGATTTGGGGTGAAAATTCCATAAATTGGTTAATAAAGACACTTTTTTTGTCTAAAAATGGCAATTTTGGCTAAAAAATGGGGGGTTTTTAGCCCCCAAAAATTGAGATGGAAAATAATGAGGATTTGGAAAATCTGAACCCAAAAGGAGAAAT
>NW_011145909.1:0-378 GCF_000146605.3 Meleagris gallopavo
GTGCCGCCCATAGTTGCGAATGAAGGCGCTCCCATTCCCAAGGTCCTATTCATGTCCCGCCCCCTTCCTAAGCCCCGCCTCTCCACAAGCCCCGCCCATCCTTGGCCCCGCATCCTCCCTAAGGCCCATCCCCTTTGTAAGCCCCGCCTCCCAAGTGGCCCCACCCAATTCAGGCCCCAAGCACCAATTCGAGCCCTGCCCCCTCTTCCAAACCCCGCCTACCCCCAAGCCCCGCCCATCCTTGGCCCCACCTCCACCCTAAGCCCGGCCCCCAGTGCCACCCATACTTGTGAATGAAAACATTCCCATCCCCAAGGACCTATTCATGTCACGCCCCCTTCCTAAGCCCCGCCTATCCCCGTGCCCCATTCATTCTCA
>NW_011145910.1:0-534 GCF_000146605.3 Meleagris gallopavo
CCAGCCACTCCTGCCTCCATGCCTCACACCCAGGCCTTCCCATCCATGTTCTCAGGCGTTCCCTCAAACCTCCACCTCTGCTCACCCACCTTCTCTTCTTGGCCAGGGCTGGCTGACCCTTGGAGCTCTTCTGATTATGCCCACCAGGACGCCAAAGCCTGGGTGACACAGGGAACTGCCAATGTTATGCCTGCTTTCCCAAGCCCAGGGCATCACAAAACAACCTGCACTCAGCTCATGCCCACTTCACAGCCAGCCTGGTGTTCATTTCATTACTTATCTTGGTATCCATGTCCCTGGGCAAGGTGGAACTTCTCTCCAAAAACTGAGCAGCAGAGGACACGAGGCTTCCAAGCTCTGCTCTCATCCTCCTGTGCGCCTCTGGCTCTCAAAGACAAAGGAGGAGGACACACCATCTGTTATATCACAGCCACTCCTGCCTCCATGCCTCACTCCCAGGCCTTCCCATCCATGTTCTCGGGCGTTCGCTCAAACCTCCACCTTTGCTCACCCACCTTCTCTCCTTGGCCAGGG
>NW_011145911.1:0-436 GCF_000146605.3 Meleagris gallopavo
GGCTCAGAGGCCACGCTGAAAAGCTGGAGCAGTCGAGATGTAGCTTTGGATCAGGGAAACCTCGAGGAAACTGGATCTGTGTAACACATTAGGCTTATTTGTCTTATGATGAGATGAGTCCATGAGAGCTGAGGGAGCTGTCCCCACTTGATGAGCGTAGGTTGGTGACTGGGAGAAGTGTCCCAAAGACTGGGCGAAAGTGCGTGTTACTCCTGTTTAAGAAGACCGAGAGAGTGGAAGCAGGGAGCTAGGGGACCCGAGTCTTCAGGTCAGTCTCTTGATAGGAGGCGGAACAGTGCATCCTGGAAAGCCCTGCTCATGAAGGATGAAAATATCTACAGTGTCTCACGCAGCGTGGATTCACTATGGAGAAGTCATGGGTTGATGAAGGTGATTCATCACAAAGAAACAACAAGCCTGAAGGATGTGGGAAGAG
>NW_011145912.1:0-538 GCF_000146605.3 Meleagris gallopavo
GGCCAGGCATGCCCATCACTTCAGCTTCTACCTCAACTGTCTGCGGACCTGCAGTTGTCTGCTGGTGGGCGCAGCTTTTTGCCCCAAGCCCTGAAGATGCTTGTGACTTGCCACCTGACAACCGTAGCCTCTGAAGCCTGGAGCAGGAGGAATTGCCCCTGTGGCTGGATGACGTCCTGTGACACTTCTGCTGCTGCCTGGAGTACACCTCAGTTGCTTCCTTTTATGATATGAGAGGGTGATTTTTTTCTATGATTTGCAGCTCTAAAACGGGGAGGAAGTCTACAGGCAATCCTTCAGAGCATCTAGAATATCAAGAAATCCTCTTAGACTGTTTCTTAGTAGCATCATACAGCTACCGCTTCCATTCTTGTGTCAGTTTTTCACTGTTCAGCTTTACATATTCATTTACAGATTTCGTGGTATGTTAGGTACATTAATTCTTTAGCCAACTAGTGGAAAACATAAGGAATGTTCTACAGTTTCCCTTTGTCTCTAGGCTTAGAGAGGTGCTGAATTTTCTACATGAACAGTGACT
>NW_011145913.1:0-618 GCF_000146605.3 Meleagris gallopavo
ATGGGACGGGATGTGGGGTTATGGGGTGGGATGTGAGGTTACGGGGCAGGTTATGGGGCTGACTCCAATGACGTCACGACAAGGAGGCGGAGCCAAAGGATTTATTGGACACCGATGGGGGGACAGAGGAAGGGCGTGGCTTGGATCCGAGGGGCGTGGCTTCAGGCAGGAGGCGTGTCCCAGCGCAGGATGTAGACCCGGCCCCCTTCGTCACCCACAGCCAATCCAGGTGCGGCGTTTGGTGAGGGGTGTGGCCTCGGAGCCATGGCGGTGATGGGGCGGAGCAACGGTAATGGGAGAGCTGCCGGAAGTGGAGGGGCGGGCTTAGCGGGGACACACCCACTTCCGGTCGGATGGCCACGCCTGCTCTCTTAGCTCCGCCCACCACTTGGCTTCCCAAAGGGGCCGATGGGGGCCACTGGTGGGCAATGGGGTGAACTGGGAGCGACTGGTGGCCAACTGGGGGCAACTGGTGGCCAATGGGTTGAAGTGGTGGCCAACTGGAGGCAAACTCGTGGGAACTTGTGGGCAACTGGAGGCAACTGGTGGCCAATGGGTAGAACTGGTGGGCAACTGGGGTGAACTGGTGACCAATGGGGTGAACTGGTGGCAACTTGT
>NW_011145914.1:0-556 GCF_000146605.3 Meleagris gallopavo
AACACATGCTGTGGAAGCCCAGCAAATGCAGCACCAGAGCTAATCCAGGGCAAAGCGTATATTGGCTCAGAGGGATGAAGGCCAGTGTTTGTTGTTTGTTTGACACCTCTCCCCTCTTTCCCTCCCCACAGGGCGTTGAAAGGCAGTGGAGCTCAGGTACCTCACTTGGTTTCCCTCCTGAATTCTGCTGGGTTGCCTTGCTCAGTAGCTCTCAGAAGCTGTCAGTGGCCACAGACTGAAAATGCAATTGGCCACAGCTCACACAGCTGGCTGGGTTGTCTCTGGCTAATCCTTCTCTGTCTCCACCAATCGTTCTCCACTTTAGGGCTCCATAAAACAGCAACTTCAGAGATCTCCTTCTCTTATAGTAAGTTTTGGAAAGAGCAATGTGCTATGTGAATTATCCATCATCTGTCAAACTTTTGTGCAGTCTCAGGATCTGACACGGGTTGTCAGCCTTGTCTTTAGCTTCCCAGCTGTGTGTGAAGACTTGCTTCCCTTGTGATGCACAGTGTACTAAAGATTGAGAGACGAAAAGGTGCAGAGTTTTTCCAGC
>NW_011145915.1:0-655 GCF_000146605.3 Meleagris gallopavo
CATGCTAGGGGATGAAAGGACTGAGCGTAGTCCTGCTCCATAAGGCCTGGGAGTACTGGTGGGTGGGAGCTGGACACAAGCCAGCAATGGGCCCTTCCAGCCCAGAAAGCCAACCGTATCCTGGGCTGCATCCAAAGATGCGCAGTCAGCGGGCGAAGGGAGGAGATCCCCGTCCCTCTGCTCTGCGCTGGTCAGGCCTCACCTGCAGTGCTGCGTCCAGATGTGGAGTCCTCAGTGCAGGGAGACATGGAGCTGTGCGAGTGCATCCAGAGTACAGCCACAAACGCGAACCCAAGGATGGAACCCCTCTCCTGTAAGCAAGGAGAGCTGGGCTGTTCAGCCTCCTGGAGAAGTGAAGGCTCCAAGGGAACCTGGTAACAGCCTTTCAATACCTAAAGGAAAGAACAAGGGAAAATGGAGGTGAAATCTAAGGACAATGTCTTGTACAGTGAGGGTGCTGAGGCAGTGGCACAGGTTGCCAGAGACATGGTGGATGTGCTGGCCCTTTCAAGGTGAGCCTGGCTCAGACTCTGGGCAACTTGATCTAGCTGGGGATGGTCAGCATGGGGGAGTCGGATCACATCGCAAACCTACCTGCATACAAGCAGCGCACCAACATGGGGTGCATGATGTTCATTACCTGCTGGACACATCT
>NW_011145916.1:0-616 GCF_000146605.3 Meleagris gallopavo
CCAAATGCTTGCTGAGTGTTTGGAAGCCCGAACCCTTCCAGCCTCCAAGCTGAAGGCAGCCCAGATGCAACATCTCCTTGGTCTGACTGCATGGTGCCCGAGCAAGAGGGTGATCTGAGCTGGATGCAGAAGAGTCATCTTCATTTCTCTGTCATTATACTTCAGATCACCCCATTGGGTGACCATTCTGCTGGTTTCTTAAAGTTTGGATCGAGGAGGTGACCCCTCCCTTTGCTTGTGATGAAAGCACAGAAGTGCTGCAGGCACTCACCAAGGTTGCAATCATTGCTGGGGTGGGAGCGTTTGTCCCACAGCTGGTGAGCAGAGCTGGTGCTGTGGTGAGCGTGCCGCATGTGGACACAGAGCTTTGGGCCTCCTTGGAACAGATCACCCTGTGAGAGCCCATCAGAAGCACTGCTGTGGTGTGTGCGTGAGCTGGGCACAGCTCAGGCTGAGCAGAACATACAGGTGAGCTGGGCTTGGTGCTGGGAAGAGCTTTCAATGCCTCAGGTGTATCTTAGTGAGAAATGTTGGCATTAGGTGCCAAAAATCTTTTCTCCTCAACTGCAAAAGGACAGCGCGGCTCAGACTCCTTAACCTGCTGGAGCAGGGTGGT
>NW_011145917.1:0-305 GCF_000146605.3 Meleagris gallopavo
AATGGGACTCATTTTAAAAATTCTCTTGTAGGTACCTGGGCTAAAGGTCATGGTATTAAGTGGATTTACCATATTCCCTACCATGCACCGGCCTCAGGTAAGATTGAACGATACAATAGGGTTGTTAAAAACTTATGCTGAAAGCAATGGGAGGCGGTACATTTAAGCACTGGGTAGAAGCATTTGGCAGAAGCCACCTGGTTAGTCAATACCAGAGGATCTATCAATCGTGGTGGTCCAACCCAGTCCAGCTCCCTACATACCGTAGAGGGAGATAAAGTCCCTGTTGTACATGTAAAGAATAT
>NW_011145918.1:0-329 GCF_000146605.3 Meleagris gallopavo
CGAGAAATCGCGTTTCTCCCCGAACGCCGCTTTCAGCCGTCAGCAGCCGTCTCGTGTTTCTCGCTTGCCGAGAACGGGCCACTTCAGCCCGCTGCTTTCCTCCGACGAGTGAGCGGGCTCCTGTGCGCACTTCGGAAAGGAGCGGTTTGAACTTCGCCTTGGCTACATGCAGAGTGCACTACGCCTACCTCTGAATACTATGTCTCTGCCTTTATTTCTAACCACAATTCGTCCCATTGAGTTATGACACCGCTAGACATCTGCATTCAGAGAGGAAAAGAGTGGAAGGGAAAACCCTCTCCAATAAGGCATGTGGAAGTTCGAGGAGC
>NW_011145919.1:0-434 GCF_000146605.3 Meleagris gallopavo
GTATTTTCGTGTAAAAACAGGTATTGGTGGGAGAAAAAGGGGTATTTTCGTGAAAAACAGGTATTTCTTGGAGAAAAAGGGGTATTTTCGTGTAAAAACAGGTATTTGTGGGAGAAAAATGGGTATTTTCGTGTAAAAAGAGGTATTTGTGTGAGAAAAAAGGCTATTTTCATATAAAAACAGGTATTTGTGTGAGAAAAAGGGTTATTTATTGTTAAAAACAGGTATTTCATGGGGAAAAATGGGTATTTTTCGTGTAAAAACAGGTATTTGTGTGAGAAAAAGGGGTATTTTTGTGTAAAAACAGGTATTTGTGGGAGAAAATAGGTAATTTTCGGTGAATAACAGGTATTTGTGGGAGAAAAAGGGGTATTTTCATGTAAAAACAGGTATTTCCTGAAGAAAAAGGGTTATTTTCGTGTTAAAAACAGGTA
>NW_011145920.1:0-405 GCF_000146605.3 Meleagris gallopavo
ACCCAGGATAGAAACACGGCCTGTATTTTGCCCTGGAGGGCAGACCTTCCCCTCTTGCTACCTCTGAAACATCTGGATTTCTCCCCGTGAGTCTTTGAGCCTTCAGGATCACCGGAAGGAATGAAATGTCATCAAAACGTTCCAGTGTTACTGTCAGATCATGTGTAACACCCGGCGATGGTCTGCATGGGACTGATGGAACATTGGACGGATCTGCACCTCATGACCGTATGCCTCCGGTAACATCATCGAGCGCTGGCCCATAGAAGGATGTCAACTTTCACCCATCGTCACTTCATCTTGGAAATTTACCAACGTGTGGCGATGAAATTGTATAAGCGTCACGGTGTATCGGATCTCTGTATTAGGGAAAGCTCACCCTTTTAGTCAACCTAATCATTTGGT
>NW_011145921.1:0-493 GCF_000146605.3 Meleagris gallopavo
TGACGACACACACCCTATGTGACGTCACAACCCCCAAAATGACGTCACACACCCCATGTGACGTCACTACCCCCATGTGACGCAATGCCCCCCAAATGACGTCACACACCCCGAAAATGACGTCACACACCCCATGTGACGTCACAAACCCCATGTGCCGCAATACCCCCAAAATGACGTCACACACCCCTAAAATGACGTCAGACACCCCATGTGACGTCACACCACCACATGTGATGTCATAACCCCAAAATGACGACACACACCCTATGTGACGTCACAACCCCCAAAATGACGTCACACACCCCCATAATGACGTCACGACACCCCATGTGACGTCACACCACCACATGTGATGTCATACCCCCCAAAATGACGACACACACCCTATGTGACGTCACAACCCCCAAAATGACGTCACACACCCCATAATGACGTCACACACCCCATGTGACGTCACAACCTCCAAGAGACGTCTCACGACCAAAATGAC
>NW_011145922.1:0-594 GCF_000146605.3 Meleagris gallopavo
CGTAGCTGGCCGAGAAATCGCGTTTCTCCCCGAACTCCGCTTTCAGCCGTCAGCAGCGGTCTCGTGTTTCTCGCTTGCCAAGAACGGGCCACTTCAGCCGGCTGCTTTTCTCCGACGAGTGAGCGGGCTCCTGTGCGCACATCGGAAAGGAGCGGTTTGCACTTCGCCTTGGCTACATGCAGAATGCACTACGCCTACCTCTGAATACTATGTCTCTGCCTGTATTTCGAGCCACAATTCATGCTAGTGAGGTTTTCTTAACTGTTAACAATTTCATACTTTACCTTGTCTCCTTGGGGAGGCAGGGTATGGGCGAATTAAGTAGAAATTTTTAAACCAGCATGTTACTGTTATATTTTGGGCTTTGTTTAAGATTGGGTTTTGTTTTAAGATTAAGATTTGTTTAAGATTATGGGATTTGCCCTGAGGCTTGATAGCTATGAATGGCAGGGAGATTCTCCAACAAATACCTGTTTTTCACCGAAAATACCCATTTTTCTCCCACAAATACCTCTTTTTACACGAAAATACCCCTTTTTCTCCCACCAATACCTGTTTTTACACAAAAATACCTGTTTTTCTCACACAAATACC
>NW_011145923.1:0-678 GCF_000146605.3 Meleagris gallopavo
GTGCAGGACCCGGCATTTGGTCTTGTTAAACTTCATCCTGTTGGCTTCAGCCCAGCTCTCCAGCCTGTCCAGATCCTTCTGTATGGCCTCGCTACCCCCAGGCAGATCCACACTTCCAGGCAATTTGGTGTCATCTGCGAATTTACTGAGGGTGCACTCGATGCCCTCATCCAGGTCATCAATAAAGATATTGAAGAGGACAGGCCCCAGCACCGACCCCTGGGGAACACCACTCGTGACCGGTCACCAGCTGGACTTAACTCCATTCACCACCACTCTCTGAGCCTGGCCCTCCAGCCAGCTCCTTACCCAGCCAAGAGTGTACCCATTCAAGCCTTGGGCTGCCAGCTTCTGCAGGAGAATACTGTGAGAGACAGTATCAAAGGCTTTGCTGAAGTCTAGGTAGACCACATCAACAGCCTTTCCCTCTTCCACCAGATGGGTCACTAGATCATAGAAGGAGATCAGGTTGGTCAAACAGGACCTGCCCTTCATGAACCCATGCTGGCTAGGCCTGATCCCCCGGTCATCCCGCACATGCTGCATGATCTCCCTCAAGACAATCTGCTCCATAACCTTCCCTGGCACCGAGGTCAGGCTAACAGGCCTGTAGTTCCCCGGATCCTCCTTACGACCTTTCTTGTAAATGGGAGTCACATTGGCAAGCCTCCAGTCTTC
>NW_011145924.1:0-416 GCF_000146605.3 Meleagris gallopavo
CCACCACAAATACCAGTTTTCTCCCAAAAATATGCCATTTTCTGCCAGGAACTGCAGTTTCCTCCCACAAATACCATTTTTCAACCAGAAACAGGACATTTTCTCCCAGAAATACCAGCTTTCTCCCAGAAATAGGACGTTTTGTACCAGAGATGCCAGTTTTCTCACCAAAAACTCAGCGTTTCCTACCAGAAATACCAGTTTTCGCCCGCAAGTAGGCCATTTTCTCTCAGAAATGGCAGTTTTCTCCCCCAACATGACGTTTTCTCCCAGGAATTGCACCTTTCTTCCTGAAATATTACATTTTCTCTCACCAAAAATACCAGTTGTCTCCCCAACAATATGGCAATATCTCCCAGAAATACCGGTTTTCTCACCCAAAACACAACGTTTCCTACCAGAAATACCAGGATTCT
>NW_011145925.1:0-515 GCF_000146605.3 Meleagris gallopavo
TCGCGGCACGGCCGTCCTCACAGAGATGGTCTCTTTTTCGAGGAACGGCGACCGAGAGCCGAAACCGGGGCACCGCGCGGCGCCCGGCGGAGAGCCTCCCACCGGTACCTCTCGACCGGAGCGGCTCCGCGGGCGCGAGGCTCACAGCCGGGATGCAAAAGCGCATCGAGTGCCGCTGCCAGACCGCGGAGACTAAACGTACCGGGGCGGACCCTGCGACGGGCACGGCGCGGCAGCCCCGGTCACTTCGTAGCGAGGCGGATCCCCCGCGCGCCCGGCCCGCCGCCAGCGGCCCCGCGTTACATAATGCTACATTTCCAGGAACTACGATGCGGTCCGTCCCGCGGCACCGGGAATACTGCGACAGCGGTGACGGAACCGCTCGCGCCGCGGCATTCCGCCTGCACCCCGCCCAGTGGCGCGTCCTGCCCTGGGCACAGAAGGCCGACCCCGCAGACGCGGAGGGCGCAGCGCTGGAACTCTCAGCGGAGCGTTCCGGCGGCGGCCGTAGGCGC
>NW_011145926.1:0-385 GCF_000146605.3 Meleagris gallopavo
ACTCCCCAAAATCACGGTCTAAGACTCCAATATGGGGGTGCCCCCAAAGTGGGCGTAGGCTTCCTCCCAAAGGGGGCGTGGCTTCTCAAAGGGGGGCGTGGCAGTGAGGAAATTTTAAAGGGCCAGCGCACCACATTTAGCCACTCCCCAAAATCGAGGCGTAAGACCCCAAAACGAAGACCCCCCCCCCCCAAATGGGTTGAGGACCCCCCCCGAAACTTGCTCACATCGTTCTCGGTGGCCGCCTGGGGCAGCATTCGGAGCATAACGATGGTGCTGGCACGGGGCTCCTCCTCGGCTGCCTCGGGTCTGTAGTCCTGGTCCCTATAATCCCCATCGGCCCCAAAGGGCAACGGGGGGGCTGAGGGGGGGTCCCGCTTCCGGG
>NW_011145927.1:0-642 GCF_000146605.3 Meleagris gallopavo
TCAGGCTCCTGCACTCCCTGCGAGTGGGGGGTTTTTTCTCCGCAGTCCTGAAAGGATCACTCCCAACTTTGTGAAACGCGCTCCCTGAGAGCACTGCATCTGTCTCTCCTCGAACTTCCAGGTGTCTTATTAGAGAGGGTTTTCCCTTCCACTCTTTTCTTCTCTGAAAGCAAATGTGAAGCAGTGGAGAACCTCACTAGAATGGATTGTGGCTCGAAATAAAGGCAGAGACATAGTCTTCAGAGGTAGGCGTAGTGCATTCTGCATGTAGCCAAGGCGAAGTGCAAACCGCTCCTTTCCGATGGTCGCACAGGAGACCGCTCACTCGTCGGAGAAAAGCAGTCGGCAGAACTGGTCCGTTCTTGGCAAGCGAGAAACACGAGACCGCTGCTGACGGTTGAAAGAGGCATTCGGGGAGACGCGCGATTTTCGGCCAGCTAAGGCAAATTCTCCAGAGCGGATCAGCGCGAATGCCGCTTTCTGCGCATGAGAGCGAAGGAGTGCGATTCCGATGCCGACAACTGCGAATTCAGCCTCCTGCACTCCCTGCGAGTGGGGTTTTTCTCCGCAGTCCTGAAAGGATCACTCCCCACTTTCTGAAACGCGCTCCCTGAGAGCACTGCAGCTGTAGCTCCTCGAACT
>NW_011145928.1:0-301 GCF_000146605.3 Meleagris gallopavo
AAAAATGGGGATTTGGGGTCAAAATGTCCCAAATCTGGGTTTTTTGGCCCCAAATGGGGCGGTTTTGGGGTTTTTTGGGATCCCCCATAGGGCTGAGGATGGCGAACCCCAAAAGTGACGGCGACGGCGCTGCTGCTGCTGCTGCTCTGCTCTGGTCAGCCCCAAAATGACCCCAAAATGACCCAAAATGGCCCCCAAAAGGTCCCAAATGTGACAAAACTAGACCCCAAAAATGGCCCCAAAAATGACCCAAAATGGCCCCAAATGTGACAAAATGGCCCCAAAATGGCCCCAAAAAGGC
>NW_011145929.1:0-469 GCF_000146605.3 Meleagris gallopavo
GACAGCCATCCAGCTTGAGATCCTCCAGAAAAGCAGAGCTCACAGCTCTGAAATCAAGCAGGAATCACTCACCCCAATCTAACGGCTCACCCCACACCCCAAAGGAAGCAGTCTCCAGATTCACATGCTGCTCTTACACCTAGCAGCCCTTCAGTGCACTTGCGATCCCCCAAAAAGAGAAGATCACAGCCCTGAAAGAAAAAAAGAAACCACTTACCCCATTCCAAGGACCAATACTCCCCCACACTCTCAAGTGAAGGAAGCAGCTTCCAGGTCCAAATACCTACCGGCCCTTAAGTACGCTCAAGGTTCCCTGCTAAAGAAGAGAGAGAGCAGCTCCACAATGGAGAAGAGAAAAAAAAAAAAAAAAAATCACTCCCTCCATCACCAAAGAACAAGGCATACTCCAAAGGAAGCACTCCCCAGGTTCAGATGCTGCCCCTACTCTTCCCAGCCCTTCAATGGGATC
>NW_011145930.1:0-521 GCF_000146605.3 Meleagris gallopavo
TCTTGTGGAGTGATGTACTGGAAAGGGCACCCACACCGACCTAAATAACAGATATACTGGGCTCCTTGAGTAGGTAAGGATGGTATGCAAATGTGTTTGCTTAGCATCAGACAGTTAAGGCAAGTATGTTTCGTTTAGCAAAAGCTAGTTTTATGAAAGCAAGTATTGTTCAATTAAGGATATCACCGACACCAAGCTCAAACTTTAACTTAGCTCCCTAAGCTGAGTAACTGACATAAGTGATGTTCAGCAGAACCAATCAAGGCAAGGCTGAGGTGCCCGTGCAGATAGCTTCTCTCCTTATTTCTAAATGCGATAGTTAAGCTCTGGCACTTTCTTAATGCTTTTCATGCAGATTTCTGCTGTACACCTGAATCCAGGCAGAGAACACTCCAGTGATTTGAAGAATTATACAAAATGTTCTGTTAATATATCCTTATAAGCATAGCCAGTGAATTGTTGTATAACATGAATAATACTTGCCTGAAGCACCATAGTATCCTTTAGATGTTACAGATGAT
>NW_011145931.1:0-520 GCF_000146605.3 Meleagris gallopavo
GGCTTCATCATTTCCCGGTGACTGTAGGGGCTGATGACCAGAAACATGGTAGACACGTACAGTCCTGGGTTTGACTGTATTCCATATGTCTGACCACATGTCCTTGCCCCAGATCGGCCGGGCATGGATAGTCCATTGTTGGGTGGCCCACTGTGCAATCCACAGAGTGAGCCCTCGGTACACAGCCCAACTATCCGTACAGGTGTTCAGGATACCATCACCGGGTTCCTTAGTTATAACCATCCACACGGCTCGCAGTTCTGCCCATTGGCTGAAGGTGGGTCAGATCTTTTACCCACCCCTGAATCGGCAGAGTGCTCTTGACTATAACTTCAGCCGTTTGAGTTATTGGCTCCATTGCCTGCAATGCCGAACAGACAGCCAATAACTGTCTTTCAATCCTACTGTATCTTTCTTCTGCTCCATGCCAGATCTGAGCCCAGAAACCAATGGGGGTCCAACCAGAACTCTGGCGTTGCCACAGGCCCCAACCAAAGCCATCTTGAGTGACGCAAACATC
>NW_011145932.1:0-478 GCF_000146605.3 Meleagris gallopavo
CCCCCACTCTGATCCATAGAGTCTCCTACCATCCCCCAGTCCCCTCAATTTGCCCTGCAGGGTCCCCTTTCTCCCCCCGCTCCTGACCCCATTTTCTGACCCCTAGAGTCCCCTTGTACCCCCCATGCCCTCCTCCCTGCCCTCTGGAGTCCGTTCCCCTATTTTGACCCCCAGTTTCCCCCAGCTGAACCCCCTTTACGTCCCATAGAAGCCCCCCCACAACCTCCAGTTCTCCCTTCCCACTCCTCCCTCCACCCCCAGACCTGCTTTCCACTCACGTGGTCAGCCTTGTTCTCCTCTTTACATTCCCCCCCCCACAACCCCCACTCACTCCCCCCAGACTCCCTTTACACCCCACAGAAGCTCCACGCAACTCTCCAGTTTCCCCCTTCCACCCTTTCCTCCATCCCCAGACCTCCTTTCCACCCCACAGAAGCCTCACTAGCTCATTTCTACCCTTCCCCTCCCCCCCCCCCCA
>NW_011145933.1:0-571 GCF_000146605.3 Meleagris gallopavo
TGTGCCCCATAGATCTGCCCCATAGCTGTGCCCCATAGCTGTGCCCCATAGATCCGCCCTGCCCCTTAGCTCCGCCCCATAGATCCGCCCCATAGCTGTGCCCCATAGATCCGCCCTGCCCCTTAGCTCCGCCCCATAGATCCGCCCCATAGCTGTGCCCCATAGACCCACCCCATCGCTCTGTGCTCCATAACTGCCCCATAGACACGCCCCATAGCTCTCCCCTGCCCCATTGCTCCGTGCCCCACAGATCTGCCCCATAGCTGTGCCCCATAGACCCACCCCATCGCTCTGTGCCCCATAACTGCCCCATAGACACGCCCCATAGCTCTCCCCTGCCCCATCGCTCCGTGCCCCATAGCTCTGCCCCATAGATCCACCCCATAGATCCGCCCTGCCCCATAGCTGTACCCCATAGCTGTGCCCCATAGATCCGCCCCATAGCTGTGCCCCATAACCGCGCCCTGCCCCACATCTCCCCCCACCTCCATGACTCCGCGCTCCTCCGTCCGAAAAGCGAAACAGAAACCGCGGCGCCGAAGCCCCGCCCACACCCGGAAGTGGAAGGACA
>NW_011145934.1:0-309 GCF_000146605.3 Meleagris gallopavo
AATATTGCAATTTCTGGGTGAAAATGGCGTATTTTGGGGGGAAAATCTCCACTTTCTTGGAGAAAATGTCATATGTTCGGAGGGAAAACTGGTATTTCTGTGAGAAAATGTGGTATTTCTGGCCGAAAACTGCAATTCCTGGCAGAAAATGTCCTATTTGGGGGAGAATCCTGGTATTTCTGGTAGGAAACGTTGTGTTTTGGGCGAGAAAGCTGGTATTTCTGGGAGATATTGCCATATTGTTGGGGAGACAACTGGTATTTTTGGTGAGAAAATGTAATATTTCAGGAAGAAAGGTGCAATTCCTGG
>NW_011145935.1:0-327 GCF_000146605.3 Meleagris gallopavo
CATCCCCCCCACCTCTGCTCCTTGCGGCGCCGCTTCTCCTCCTCGTGCAGCACCTTCTTGAGCTGCAGGAACAGCTGGTGCTTCTCGTCCTGCAGCGCCGCCAGCCGCTCCTGCAGCTTCTGCAGCTGAGGGCAACGGGGGCACAGCTCACCCCAAATACCACAATACCACCCCTATAACCACCCCTATAACCACCCCAATACCCCAATACCACCCCAATACCACCCCAATACCACCCCTATAACCATCCCAATACCACCCCAAATACCCCAAATACCCCAATACCACCCCAAATACCCCAATACCACCCCTATAACCACCCCAAAT
>NW_011145936.1:0-788 GCF_000146605.3 Meleagris gallopavo
ATCCATACTGGCCCTAGGGCCACGGCATGGGCTATCTCCTGTTTAATCTGTTCAAAAGCCTGCTGCTGCTCCGGGCCCCATGTAAACTCATTCTTCATTCGCATCACACGATAAAGGGGACTTACAGTAAAGCTATAGTTTGGAACATGCATTCTCCAGAAGCCCACTACACCCAGAAAATATTGTCTCTCTCTCTTGCTAGTGGGTGGAAACATGGCAGTGATTTTGTCAATCACATCTGTTGGGATGTGACGACAGCCATCTTGCCACTTTACACCTAGAAACTGAATCTCCTGAGCAGGTCCTTTCACTTTGCTTTGCTTAATAGCAAAACCAGCACACAGAAGAATTTGGATTATTCACCCTCCTTTTGTGAAGACTTCTGCTGTATTGCCCCACACAACGATATCATCAATGTACTGCAGGTGCTCAGGAGCACTGCCCTGTTCCAGTACAGTTTGGATCGACCCATGGCAAATGGTCAGGCTGTATTTCCACCCCTGGGGCAAACAGTTCCAAGTATACTGAACAGTTCCAAGTATACTGAACCCCTCCATGTGAAAGCAAACTGTGGCCTGCATTCTTTGGCCAAAGGAATGGAAAAGAAGGCGTTAGCAATGTCAATGGTGGCATACCATTTGGCTGCTTTTGACTCTAGATCATATGGGAGCTCTAACATGTCCGGCACAGCCGCACTCAGTGGTGTTGTGACTTCATTCAGGCCACGGTAGTCCACCGTTAGTCTCCATTCTCCACTGGCTTTATGCACTGGCCATATGGGGCTGTTA
>NW_011145937.1:0-379 GCF_000146605.3 Meleagris gallopavo
CTCTGGAATGGGTAAACGCTGGCAGCTGTGCATCGCCCTTACCTGCTGGGCAGACAATGAGCAGTCAGCAAAGTGACGTTCCGGGGCATGCCGGGAAATGCACATTCCACTTCCTTGCTGTTTCCACAGAGACCAACACATCTCTCCGGGCAGTTGTTACGGCACTTGGGAGCACCGCAGCTCTGCTGCCACCTGTTGGACACAATACAGTCATGAAGGCACTGCCCTGCATCCGGGCCTCTTTCACAAACCTGTGCTCCTTGCTCGGAGCACATGGCTGCACTCTGTGCACCATGTTGCTTACCACCAGAGAAGGCTCAGCTACCCAACACCATTTTGGCTTCCATCTTGTCTGAGAACTGCTCATTATGCACAGCCC
>NW_011145938.1:0-375 GCF_000146605.3 Meleagris gallopavo
AAAATACCCCTTTTTCTCCCACTAATACCTGTTTTTACACCAAAATACCCCTTTTTCTCCCACCAATTACTGTTTTTAACACAAAAATACCACTTTTTCTCACACAATAACCTATTTTAAACGAAAATACCCCTTTTTCTCCCACAAATACCTGCTTTTATACCAAAATACCCCTTTTTCTCCCACAAATACCTGTTTTTACACCAAAATACCCCTTTTTCTTCCACAAATACCTGTTTTTACACCAAAATACCCCTTTTTCTCCAAGAAAAACCTGTTTTTACACCAAAATACCCTTTTTTCTCATAGAAATACCTGTTTTTACACAAAAATACCCCTTTTTCTCCAAGAAAAACCTGTTTTTACACAAAAATA
>NW_011145939.1:0-390 GCF_000146605.3 Meleagris gallopavo
GGAAGAAAACGTGATATTTCTGGGGAGAATCCTGCCAATTTCTGGGTGAAAATGGCGTATTTTGGGGGGGAAACTAGCCGTTTCTGAGAGAAGATGTCCTATTTTCGGAGGGAAAACCGGTATTTCTGTGAGAAAATGTGATATTTCTGGGAGAAAACTGCAATTCCTGGCAGAAAATGTCACATTCTTGGGGGAGAATCGTGGTATTTCTGGTAGGAAACGTGTTTTGGGTGAGAAAACTGGTATTTCTGGAACAAAATGTAATATTTCAGGGAGAAAGCTGGTATTTCTGGGTGAAAATGTAATATTTCTGGGTAGAATATTGCAATTTCTGGGTGAAAATGGCGTATTTTGGGGGGAAAATCTCCACTTTCTTGGAGAAAATGTCCT
>NW_011145940.1:0-802 GCF_000146605.3 Meleagris gallopavo
CTCCCACTAATACCACTTGTCTCCCAAGGATAGGACATTTTCCCTAAATGCTATGGCAGTTCTGCTAAGAAATACTCCTTTCCTTCCCTAAATGGGACCATATGCACCCACAAAGACCACGACTCCGAGAAAATTCCTCCCCAATTACACTCCATTACATTCCTCATCATGACACTTATCCCAGACTTTTGGCATTTTACTGCGGAAAGACCATTTCGATCCAGAATATATGCCATTGGCCCTCACAAACACCGATTGCCTCACAAAGATGTGGCACATCCCACCAGAAAGACCATTTCTAGCCCCCAAAAGATGGCATTTACTCCCAGAAACACCAGCTTTCTCACACATTCCTCACCTTTTCCCCCCCACATAAGACCTTTTCTCCCAGAAATGACAGTTCTCTTAGGAATACCTCCCAATTCCCCCTAATCTACTACACCACACCCCGCAGTATGTCAGTTTTCTCCCCAAAACTAGGACACTTTCTCCCAAAACAGCCACTTCTTCCCCCCAAGGTACACCGTTGGCTTCCAAAAAGAACGCATTCTCTCCCAGAAATACCTCCCTTCTCCAATACAATGACATTACCTCCCAGTAATGCTACCTTGGGCCCAAACATTGGACAGCTTCTCCCACAAGTACTACTTTTCCATCCAAAACAGGACATCTTCTCCCCAGAGAATGCTATTTTCTCCCGGAAACAAAGCAGCTTTCTCACAAGTGGGTGGCATTTTCCAACCAACTATGCTACTCTCTCCCAGAAAGAGCACTTTTCTGACAAGTACCTTCCCTTTTCTCT
>NW_011145941.1:0-329 GCF_000146605.3 Meleagris gallopavo
GTTGGTGACCCTGAACGACATGAAGGCCAAGCAGGAGGCCTTGGTGCGGGAGCGCGAGCGGCAGCTGGCCAAGAGGGAGCAGAGCCGGCAGCTGCAGCTGTGAGCCCCAAATCCGCCCTTTTCAGCCCCAAAACGGCTCCTGGCCCCCCGCCTCTGCCCCCACATCCCTGCTTTTAGCCCCAAATGACCCCACAGTGCCCAAAAATCCCTGCTTTTAGCCCCAAAATGACCCCATAGTGCCCCAAAATGTCCCCGTAGTGCCCCAAAATCCCTGCTTTTAGCCCCAAATGACCCCGTAGTGCCATAAAATGACCCCACAGTGCCCCCCA
>NW_011145942.1:0-349 GCF_000146605.3 Meleagris gallopavo
CCTTTGCTTCGGTTCTCTGCCCTTCCCTGCATGGCCCTGCTCACTGGGTTGCTCGTCAGCCAGCCAGGTTGCTCTATGCTGGGGCTGCCAGTGTCACCATCCCCACTGCCATTGGTAGGTGTGGTGCCAGCACCTGCTGTGTGACCACGTGAACGTTAAACCAGGTAGAAATGATTGGGAGCCGCTGGGGCAAGGTAGGGGAGCTGCCAGACGTCCTGTAGGACTCGGAGCAGGTCTTGTGTGGGGCTGACTTATCTTTTTTGAAGAGTGTGTCCTCCATTCTGTGGGCCTGAGAACGGTTGTTTCCCTGGGTCTGCTACAGAGGGTCTCAACACATCCACCTGCAAGG
>NW_011145943.1:0-448 GCF_000146605.3 Meleagris gallopavo
AAGATGCAAAATCAGTTGCATCACAAACCCTCCTTTCATCCTGTCCATAAAACAGCCACAATGATGGGCCCGCTCTCCTGCCCTCTTACCTCAGCCTCTGCACACCATCCTACTCTCCTGAGCATTAGGCTGGCACAGGGATGCAGCTCTTTCTAGGCTCTCCCGATGCAGCCCATGGCACCAGTACCTGTGTGCCACATGGATCTGTAAGCATTCTGCCTTCTGTGACATGCCCATGCCGTCACAATGCCAGTTCCCTGTACCACCTGCCCATCATGCAACAATCCCACTGCTCTTTTGACTAAATATCTCTGCACGGATGTCCATGTCAAAAATGGAACATCTCTCCAGCTGTGCAGCAGAGGACACGAGCTTCCATGCTCTAGCCATGTTCTCCTCTCGGCCTCTGGCTCTCCAACACAAAGAACAAGATGCAAAAGCAGTTGCA
>NW_011145944.1:0-637 GCF_000146605.3 Meleagris gallopavo
AAGGTTCCTCTAAGCTTTAAAACAAGATGAAAGACAAGGTTAAATGCAAAACATCAGCTCTTCCTGCAGAGCACATCGCACAGCTGTAGGCACCACCTGAGAGGGAACAGATCAGAAAGGACAACCTTACTACGTGAACACAGGGACAAGCTGCTCTCCTCTTCTGGGCCTTTGTGCGCAGTGAGGATTTTCCCCTCAAGAGCTGCTCAGGCTGCTGCTGTCTGCAGCTGTTGGCCCTTCCACCTGCTGGACGCTGTGCCCACAGGTCATTTGCTGGGTTAACTCCAAACCCACGTCACAGGCCACGCTAATCCAGCCGGTTTGTCTGGAAGG
This sequence comes from Meleagris gallopavo, assembly GCF_000146605.3. Lineage (NCBI taxonomy): Eukaryota > Metazoa > Chordata > Aves > Galliformes > Phasianidae > Meleagris > Meleagris gallopavo. Next base: position 334 of record NW_011145944.1, read on the forward strand.
GCTCAGAAGCCGCGCAGGGGATCCTTTCTGCTGGTGGTTCTCTCCGGGCAAGAACCTCCACTCTCAGAGCAGCAGCCAAGAGCTGGAAGGCAGAAAAAGCTCCCAATCCCCATGGATGTGGCTGTCTGCAAAGACAACAGCTGCCTGCTCTTCAGCAGGGTGATGCTCACCCAGCAAAGCCCTCACCCAGCAGATGCCTTTCCTTACGCTCAGAACTGTCCCACATTTGTGCAGCCCTTTGATTGCATTTCCAAGCCGAGCTCACCTATATCTCAGCCATTCCTTCTGAGTTAGTCTGCTTGGA
>NW_011145945.1:0-316 GCF_000146605.3 Meleagris gallopavo
GAAGAGCGTGTCCAGCAGGTCGAGGGAGGTGATCCTCCCCCTCTACTCTGCCCTGGTAAGGCCTCATATGGAGTACTGTGTCCAGTTCTGGGCTCCCCAGTACAAAAAAGACAGGGATCTCTTGGAAAGAGTCCAGCGGAGGGCCACAAAGATGGTGAAGGGCCTGGAGCATCTCCCCTATGAAGAAAGGCTAAGTGAACTGGGTCTGGTTTAGCCTTGGAGAAAAGACGACGGAGAGGGGACCTGATCCAGGTTTATAAATATCTGAGGTGTGGCGGCCATAGTGGTGAGGCCAGGTCTCTTTTCAGTGGTACGT
>NW_011145946.1:0-781 GCF_000146605.3 Meleagris gallopavo
TAAACCCTAAGGATAAACCAAATGGCATCTCTGTTCCAGCAATTTTTTCCTTCAATATACGTGAATAGACTGGAGGTACTAATCCCACCAGTTCAGTTCTACCATTGTGTCTTACGGTAAGAAGAAAAGCAGGATGTTTAAGACTCTGTCAGGCACAGAACCGCCAGCACTGGAGGCAGCAGTTCTGAATTCTCGGTATCTTGTCATCATTTGTGCGCATGCACAAGAAACAGTGCAACTCACTGTACAAGGGCAACCAAATGTATTCAAGGCATACTTGCACAGGACTCTAAGATAGAAAGCTGCTCGCTGAGGCGAAGATGAGAAATGAGGCAGGGGAAGCCTGACAGATTGAGAGTGATGAAGTGTCTGAATAAAGAAAGGAACAGAAGGAATAGACATTACTGGATTCTATCAGACGCCAATATTCATTTGAAAAACATACTGGACACGTAGAGTAAAAAGCAACACAGGATCAACCTGCAACTATTTATTCCGCTATGTCAGTGATGGTAGCTATTATACAAACTCTATGTATTTCTAATAAAAAAACCACAAATTCCTCCTCCAGTGTGTAATCAAATTAAGTTCATTTATGAGTTTAGGTAAGAAAAAAAAGACTTCTGCTGGTCTCGGTAACACAGCTACAAAAAGCACTGTACAGGATATTCGCAGATATGGCGTAAGCCAAAGTTTGGAACAGAACACTTCCTTTGTTGATTCTGCTTTTGTGATGTACATTACCATAGCTTTTGATTTATGGCAGTTAAGGTTTCCTGGG
>NW_011145947.1:0-540 GCF_000146605.3 Meleagris gallopavo
CTGTGAGAAAATGTGGTATTTCTGGCCAAAAACTGCAATTCCTGGCAGAAAATGGCATATTTTGGGGGAGAATCCTGGTATTTCTGGTAGGAAACGTTGTGTTTTGGGTGAGAAAACCGGTATTTCTGGGAGATATTGCCATATTGTTGGGGAGACAACTGGTATTTTTGGTGAGAAAATGTAATATTTCAGGAAGAAAGGTGCAATTCCTGGGAGAAAACGTCATGTTGGGGGAGAAAACTGCCATTTCTGAGAGAAAATGGCCTACTTGCGGGCGAAAACTGGTATTCTGGTAGGAAACGCTGAGTTTTTGGTGAGAAAACTGGCATTTCTGGTACAAAACGTGCTATTTCTGGGAGAAAGCTGGTATTTCTGGGAGAAAATGTCCTGTTTCTGGTTGAAAAATGGTATTTGTGGGAGGAAACTGCAGTTCCTGGCAGAAAATGGCATATTTTTGGGAGAAAACTGGTATTTGTGGTGGAAAATGTCGTATTTTTGTGATAAAACTGTCACTTGTTGGAGAAAATACCATATTGTGGG
>NW_011145948.1:0-553 GCF_000146605.3 Meleagris gallopavo
GGATCTAAACTCAACCTTTTGGGATCAAAACCCAACTTTTTGGGATCTAAACCCAATTTTTGGGATCTAACCTCGACTTTTAGAGATCCAAACTCAAACCCAAGGATCAAAACCCAACTTTTTGGGATCAAAACCCAACTTTTTGGGATCTAAACCAAACGTTTTGGGATCTAAACCCAACTTTTTGGGATCTAAACCAAACGTTTTGGGATCTAAACCCAACTTTTTGGGATCTAGACCCAATTTTTGGGATCTAAATCCAACTTTCGGAGATCCAAACTCAAATCCAAGGATGAAAACCCAACTTTTTGGGATCTAAACCCAACTTTTGGGGATCTAAACCCAATTTTTGGGATCTAAATCCAACTTTTGGAGATCCAAACTCAAATCCAAGGATCAAAACCCAACTTTTTGGGATCTAAACCCAACTTATGGGATCAAAACTCAACTTTTTGGGATCTAAACCCAACTTTTTGGGATCTAAACCCAACTTATGGGATCAAAACCCAACTTTTTGGGATCTAAACCCAACTCCGGATCTCTAAACCCCATT
>NW_011145949.1:0-484 GCF_000146605.3 Meleagris gallopavo
ACATTTTTCTCCCAAAAATACCACTTTTCTCACACAGCATATGACATTTTCTCCCAGAAATTGCCTTGCTTTCTACCCCCAGAATACGACATTTCTCCCAGGACTACCTGCTTTCTCCAAAAAACGGGACATTTTCGCCCAGAAATACCACTTTCTCCAGAAAAATATGACGAGTTGGGGCCAGAATTAACAGTTTCCTCACCCCAAAATATGACATTTCGAGCCGGAAATAACATTTTACTCACCCAAAGTGTGACATTTTCTCCCACAAATCCCAGGGTTGTCCAAAAAATATCGAATTTTCTTGCAGGAATACCAGTTTACTCCCCCCAAATAGGACATTTCCTCTCCGATATGACAGTTTTCCTGACAGAAAATTTGAAAATTTCCCCCAGAAACACTAGCTTTCTCCCAGAATTAGGACATTTCCTGCCAGAAATAACACTTTTCTAGCCCAAAGTAGGACATTTTCTCCCAGAATTAC
>NW_011145950.1:0-492 GCF_000146605.3 Meleagris gallopavo
AAAAAAAAAAAAGGGATCTTTCATCTCCTCCCAGACCTTTTCCTCCCTCCCAAGGAAATGTTTTTCTATCGTAGCGACTCCGCCAAAAGGATCAATCTCCCCTTTAAGGGAAAATAATAATAACAACAACAACCTGTATATTTGGAAGAATAACATTTACCCATTTCAACGAGGATGCCTGAAAGGTTCTATTTTTGCAACGATGGCTGAAAGCTGCTTTTTCTTTTCTTTCTCCTCTTTTTGGGAGGGGGCCGGGGTTGATCCTTGCTGCTCAGGGCATCCCCGTGAGCACAGCTGCAGGTGCTCAGCAGCCTCAGGGAGGCAGCCAGAAGTTCAGACCTTTGGGTTTTTTGTGTTTGGTTGTTTTGTTTTTTTTTTTCTTCCTTCTTTTCTTCTATTTTTTATAACTTGGGCAGGGTAGAAGCACCAGAAGAGGGGGAAGCACAAGGCGAGCCAAGCCAGACAAGCACCCGAGTGATAACTCACCCTGAA
>NW_011145951.1:0-599 GCF_000146605.3 Meleagris gallopavo
TCCCAGAAAATGCCTGCTTTTCCTCCCCCAGAATACGACTATTTTCCTCCCAGGACTACCTGCTTTCTACCAAAAACGGGACATTTTCGCCCAGAAATACCACTTTCTCCAAGAAAAATATGACAGTTGGGGCCAGAATTACCAGTTTCCTCACCCCAAAATATGACATTTCGAGCCTGAAATAACAGTTTACTCACCCAAAGTGTGACATTTTCTCCCACAAATCCCAGGGTTGTCCAAAAAATATCGAATTTTCTTGCAGGAATACCAGTTTACTCCCCCCAAATAGGACATTTCCTCTCCGATATGACAGTTTTCCTGACAGAAAATTTGAAAATTTCCCCCAGAAACACTAGCTTTCTCCCAGAATTAGGACATTTCCTGCCAGAAATAACACTTTTCTAGCCCAAAGTAGGACATTTTCTCCCAGAATTACCAGTTTTCTCACCCAAAATACGATCTTTCCTGCCAGAAATGCCAGATTCCTCCCCCCACGTATGGCATTTCCTCCCAGAAATGCCTCTTTGCTCAAGAAAAAGATGACATTTCCTGCCAGAAACGCCAGGTTTCTCCCCGAAAATATGACATTGTCTCCCAAA
>NW_011145952.1:0-563 GCF_000146605.3 Meleagris gallopavo
GTGCACCGCAAGGCTCGGACTCGGCAGTGCCCCCAGCCTGACTGTGGAAAGAAGTTTTCCTTGGCCAACCACCTACGCCGCCACATGCTCATCCACTCCGGTGAGCCTCCCGCTTTGCTTTTGCCCCCATCTGAGTTTTCGGGACCCTCCTCTCCCACCTCCCCATTTCCCAATCCTTATCCCCAGGCGTGCGGGAATTCGTCTGTGAGAGCTGCGGCAAATCCTTCAAGCGTAAAAACCACTTGGAGGTGCACAGGAGGACGCACACAGGGGAGACCCCCCTTCAGTAAGCGATGGAGGAGAGGAGAGGGCAGCTGTGAGCCATCCTGTGGGCTCCGCCAGCCCCCTCCCCGTGCTGTTTTGTCTTTTTTTTGTTTGTTTCCTTTCCCCCCACCCCCCCCCACCCCCCTCTACAGGTGTGAGATCTGTGGGTATCGATGCCGTCAGCGCGCCTCCCTCACCTGGCACATGCGGAGGCACGGGGGGGGAAGGCCAGCAGCACAGCCCTGCCCTTGTGGGAAGCACTGCGAGCGACTGGATGGCCTCAAATGCCCTGAACCTCG
>NW_011145953.1:0-518 GCF_000146605.3 Meleagris gallopavo
CGGGGAGAGACGTTTCGCGGTCTTTCTTGAAACGTACGATGTCAGGAGGCTCGGGCCCAGGTCCGGGAGCTCCGCACGGGGACAGGCAGGGACGTGGGAAACGGCCCTTGGGGATTCCAGCTGCGGGGCAGCAGCTCAGCACAGCGCCGCTGATGATTTGAGCAAAGCGAGAAGCAAAGGCGCACTTTGCCTGACTCTGCCGGGCTCCAGCACGGCTCGATCCATGGGATCAGTTCCCCTCTTTTGGGGCTGCCCAGCGCCCAGCCAGCCTGGCCTTGAACCCCTCATCCACAGGGATGGACGGGGCATCCACAGGCTCTCTGGGCGGCTGTTCCAGCACCTCATCACCCTCTCACTGATAAATTTCTCTCTGGTACCTGAACTAACTCTCCACTCTTTTTGTTGAAAACTCTTCCCCTTTGCTCTGTTGCTCTCTCCCCATGTTAAAAGCTGCCTTCCCTCCTGCTTAGCAGTTCCCATCTAATTCCTGGAAGGCCACATCAGGTGTCCCCAGAGTA
>NW_011145954.1:0-409 GCF_000146605.3 Meleagris gallopavo
ACGTCATTTTGGGGGAGAAAACTGCCGTTTCGGAGGGAAAATGGCCTACTTCCGGGCGAAAAGTGGTATTTCTGGTAGTACAACGCTGAGTTTTTGGTGAGAGAACTGGAATTTCTGGTTCAAAATGTACTATTTTGGGGGAGAATCCTGGTATTTCCGGTAGGAAACGTTGTGTTTTGGGTGAGAAAGCTGGTATTTCTGGGAGATATTGCCATATTGTTGGGGAGACAACTGGTATTTTTGGTAGAAAATGTAATATGTCAGGAGGAAAGGTGCAATTCCTGGGAGAAAACGTCATTTTGGGGGAGAAAACTGCCGTTTCGGAGGGAAAATGGCCTACTTCCGGGCGAAAACTGGTATTTCTGGTAGGAAACGCTGAGTTTTTTGTGAGAAAGCTGGAATTTCTGGT
>NW_011145955.1:0-1151 GCF_000146605.3 Meleagris gallopavo
GATGTTCATTACCTGCTGGACACATCTCACACCACTGACTGGAGGAGCCCAGGCAATCCTTCAACTCCATCAGGCTAGCAAAATGAAATCAGAAGAGACGCAGAACAGAATTTAAAACACAACAAGGATGCACACAATGCCCTTAAAAAACACCCACCGCATGGATGCAATTAGCACATAGCCCTATGAATTACAGCCATCCAGCTTAAGATCCTCCAGAAAAGCAGAGCTCACAGCTCTGAAAGAAAGCAGGAATCACTCACCCCATTCTAAGGGCTCACCCCACACCCCAAAGGAAGCAGTCTCCAGATTCAGATGCTGCTCTTACACCTAGCAGCCCTTCAGCGCACTTGCCATCCCCCAAAAAGACAAGATCACAGCCCTGAAAGAAAAAAAGAAACCACTTACCCCATTCCAAGGACCAATACTCCCCCACACTCTCAAGTGAAGGAAGCAGCTTCCAGGACCAAATACCTACCAGCCCTTAAGTACGCTCAGAGTTCCCTGCTAAAAAACAGAGAGAGCAGCTCCACAATGGAGGAGAAAAAAAAAAAATCACTCACTCCATCACCAAAGAACAAGGCATACTCCAAAGGAAGCACTCCCCAGGTTCACATGCTGCCCCTACTCTTCCCAGCCCTTAAATGGGATCAGGGAGGGGTGGAGCCTGGCTCTGCCCCACTCCACAGCCAAACTGCCCCCAGCTGTGCTCGCAGGGCTGCACCCCGCCCCAGGTGCGGGTTCCACAAAAACAGGAGGGCAAGGGAATGCCCACGCAAAGGCAAGGGCCAAGAGAACATGGAAGGAAATGCCAAGGATGACGGCCCAGACAATACGGCAGGGAACGCCAAAACTGAATGCCGACATGAATGTGGCAACACAAAGCCAAGGGGAATGGCCAAGAGAATGGGGCAAGGAACACAAAAATCGGAGGACAAGAGAATGTAATAGTGAAAACAGTGCAAGACCAGAGACAAGCAAGACACAGAACAAAGAGGATAGGCAGCCTTCTGGGCACCATGAAGCGCAATTCAGAGCTCTGGGGGAACCCTATGGTGCCGGGCTCTGGAATGGGTAAACGCTGGCGGGTGTGCATCGCCCTTACCTGCTGGGCGGACAATGACCAGTCAGCAAAGTGAGGTTCCGGGCAG
>NW_011145956.1:0-554 GCF_000146605.3 Meleagris gallopavo
TGCATTTAACCTAACTGCAAAATACAAAGTAATCCTCTTGTTTACAGACAGCCTTGCACGCCTCAACCGTGAGACAGCTGAGTTCAGGATCTTGCATCAAAGAAACGCAGCAATCATTAGCACAGCAGTCCTGGACTTCAGGAGACCCAACTTTGACCATTTCAAGGGCCTAATATCCCATGAGTTACAGCACTGGAACGCAAGTGGGTCCCATAGAGCTGCTAGACATCAAGCACCACTTCCTCCAAGCTCACAATTCGCGAATCCTGATGGGGAAGAAATCAAGCGCAGGTGGCAGGAAACCTACAAGGATGAGCAAGGAGCTCATGGGAAATCTCAAAGGGAAAAAGGAAAGCCTGTGAAATGTGAAAAAGGGTCTGTCCACTTGGTAGAAATCTCGAAATGTTGTCAGGGCATGCGGGATTACAACAGGGAAGGCTAGGACACTCTTGGAATTCAATCTGGTGAGGGAGGCCCAGGACAACAAGAAAGGCATCTTTCAGGAAATCAGTAGCAAAAGGAAGATGAGGGAAAATGAGGTCCCACTGCTGAAT
>NW_011145956.1:2111-3164 GCF_000146605.3 Meleagris gallopavo
CACTGTAATCACTTTCTCTAGGCCTCTTTCAAGACCTCCAAGTAGTTTGGCCTTTCTCTTCTTTTTGGCTGCTATCCACATGAGCTAGGTTGAGATCTAAATCCACAGCATGACACCTGTTACAAAACCAAATTAATTAGTTGCTTCTCCTCAGCAATCAGACAGTAGTTGTTTCAGATGCACTGCTAGAATATTCTCAGATCAGAATGAAGAAAACAAAAGGAAGTGTCGTGTATTATGAGAGTTTCTGCTTACAAGTTAGTTGAGCTTTAAGCTCAGAGATGCATTTTAAAACAGCAGCACTCAGAGAAAATGGAACAAGATGGGATTTAGGCTATGGAACACAGGAATGCATTCTGAAGATGAGTCACTTCTAGTTTTATTTATTTATTTTTCTGCTTTCAGTGTTTCACAGTGAATACAGAAAGAGGATTTAAGAAAATTTTATCCAGGAGAAAGGAAATATAGCTTGCTGTTGTGAAGAACGCTTCCTAGGCTGTTCACTGATTAAGGCAGCACTGCTCTAAACCAAAAACATATACAGACAACTGTGCTTTTACCTCCTCTCAGGAAAAATCTCAGTTGCTGTCAGTTCCTATCTATTTGTTGGTGTTCTGGGCTTCTCCACTGGGGTGACTGTTGTGAACTGGCTCTCTGAAAGAAAGTATCCAAACCAAAGCAGGTGTGGTTTTGCAGTAGAGGATTCATTTGTCTTCAGTCAGGATTTCTCACCATCAGCAAGTAGTTCTTTTAAAGCCAGCCTCCTATCTATCTCTAGTCTGCATCTTCAGAGTGATAAAATAGTTTGAACTACAACAACAAGACTACAACAGACAACTGAGACTGATTCCCCCAGAGCTCTGCAATTCAAGCCTTTGAGGGGCCGGCGCAGTTCAGTGCTACAGGTTTGGAAGGGATGAGGACCACAACTGCTTTCTTCTTCTGCCACTGGTCTCAGGACAGACACTGAGGGATTTACTATGTCAAAAAGTTGCATTCCACATTCTCCTTTATCTGAAAGCTGTGAATTACAGTTAATAGTGCATGTTAAGT
>NW_011145956.1:4174-5465 GCF_000146605.3 Meleagris gallopavo
AAAAGTTCTGTTATCCACACGTTGGAAAAGAGCTCTGTGGAGCAGCTTGGAATTTGTGGAGACAGCTCAATACAAAGCTCGAAGATTCAGCTTTACAGAGCAGCAGTTGGCCCCAGACAGTGATGTTCTCAACACTTCCAAGAGATACTTCCACCACTTATTATTACATCTCTAGGCACTGCTTTAACCTATCCTGAAGGTAAGAACTTCCAGGAGAACAACACAAATATTTTTAATTGTTTAACTCTCAGGAATATCTAACAAAAATGAGCTGAAATCATACTCCTGCACTTCTCCTCTCAGAAATACCTACCTTCACTTTTTAAACTTACCATCAGACCAACGTCACAAGTTACCACACGCAGTCTTAAGACAAAAATGAAACCTGTGTGAACAACCAGCCTTCCTTGAACACTTACCAAAGGAAAGTGATACGTTCAGTAACCCTGAATAACATATTAGCTGCAGAGATCAGGCATTTCTGAACACTATTCCCTAGCACTTGGAACAGAACAATCTTCAAGTGTAATAATGTATTTATTTGGAGAGCTTGTCTTGACACCAAATAGCATCTGCAGCTTGCTAGCAATTTTACACAGAATTCTAGAGGTCAGGGAATGATTTGTATTATGGCTGTAATACCACTGAAAGCTTTCAAGTTCATCAAACAATTATCCCTGGCACCACAGATAGTTCCACATTATGTCTGTGACCACAAGCAACCTGGCAACTTCAGACCATTTCCAAAGCACTCCACTTGCACTTTGCTACTACAGTCCAGGAAAAGGAATTTACAGCAGAAATAGCTACAGCCAAAACCATTTAAGAATCCAAGTCTCCAGAAAAAAAGTAAACCGAATCCTCTTCAGGATTGTGTTCTAGAAGGAAACAGGTTAGGGAGATGGGCTTTTCCCCCTTTGACACCTTACACTCAGGTAAGGTCCATGAAATGTCAAAGTGTGCTGCCCAAATGAAGACGGAGGATGCTTCACAAGGCCTTCCTTCCTAAGCCCAATAGAACAAGTAAGGTACAAAATATTTAGAGCCAAACATGGAAAGCTGCTCTAAGAAGCTAAGCATCACAAGAGACAATCAGGAATGCTTACACAATCCAAACAAGGCACAATTTTAGTTCCACGAGCCAAGAGGAATGTGGGTGGCACTCACACTGCACCACGTACACTGCTTATTCCAGTGATGCCACTTTGTTGGACCAGCCCAGCTTGCCAAAACCTTTTAAAGAGTGGTCGGAACTGTCTGGAATAGAACAGCTCAGTTGGAAGGGACCTTC
>NW_011145957.1:0-1016 GCF_000146605.3 Meleagris gallopavo
GGGAGTATAAGGTATCTATTGCCCAGTCCAGGAATACATCTTGGGCACAGATATCTATGGGGTCTGGCTCTCCAGACAACTGTGGGAGAGTTCAGACTTCGACAGAGATGTATCAGTATCCGGGCGGTACAGGCAATATTAAGAGGCCATGCGAAACATGGGCCTATTTGCCTGCCAAAACCGTGCCGGATTACTAATGTGAGACAGTATAGACTCCTGGGTGGGCAGGATGAAATATCGAAGATGGTGCAGGAATTAGAAAAAGTGGGCATTATAAGACCTGCACACAGCCCATATAATTCCCCCATATGGCCAGTGTGAATGTTGGATGGCACATGGAGAATGACAGTAGATTACAGGGAATTAAATAAGGTCACGCTGCCTATTCATGCGGCCATGCCCAATATTGCCTCCCTAATGGACACATTGAGTAGGGAGATAAAAACCTATCATTGTGTCCTAGGTTTAGCAAATGCGTTCTTCAGTATCCCAATTGCTGAGGAATCGCAAGATCAATTTGCGTTTACGTGGGGAGGCAGGCAGTGGACCTTTCAGGTCCTGCCACAGGGATACATGCATTCACCAACGCATTGTCACAATCTAGTGGCACATGATCTGGCTGATTGGAAAAAACCTGATGATGTTAACCTGTATCATTATATTGATTATCTCCTGCTGACATCTGACTCACTGGAGGCAGTAGGGCAGGTGGCAGATTCATTAACCGCCTATTTACAACAGGGGGGATGGGCTATAAATCCCCAAAAGGTGCAAGGTCCAGGCCTGTCCCTAAAATTCCTGGGGGTGGTTTGGTCAGGAAAGACCAAAGTACTACCCAGTGCTGTCATAGATAAGGTTCAGGCATTCCCAGTCCCTACAACATCGAAGCAGCTGCAAGAGTTTCTAGGTATATTGGGTTACTGGTGTTCCTTTTTACCTCACCTAGCGCAGCTGCTAAGGCCACTGTATAGACTCACAAAAAAGGGGCAGCTATGGGATTGGGGGAAAACAGAACA
>NW_011145958.1:0-608 GCF_000146605.3 Meleagris gallopavo
CTCTTTCTTATTAGTGGGTGGAGACATGGCACTGATTTTGTTGATCACATCTGTTGGTATGTGACGACGGCCATCTTGCCACTTTATACCTAGGAACTGAATTTCCTGGGCAGGCCCTTTCACTTTGCTTCGCTTAATAGCGAAACCAGCACGCAGAAGGATCTGGATTATTTGCTCTCCTTTCTCAAAAACTTCCTTTGCTGTGTTGCCCCCACACGATGATGTCATCAGTATACTGTAAATGCTCAGGAGCACCTCCCCTGTTCCAGTGCAGCTTGGATCAACCCATGGCAAATGGTTGGGCTATGTTTCCACCCCTGGGGCAAACGATTCCAGGTATACTGAATGCCCCTCCAGGTGAAAGCAAACTGTGGCCTAGATTCTTTGGTCAAAGGAATGGAGAAAAAGGCATTAGCAATATCAGTGGTGGCGTACCATTTGGCTGCCTTTGACTCCAATTCATATTGGAGCTCTAACATATCTGGCACAGCAGCACTCAATGGGGGTGTGACTTCATTCAGGCCACGGTAGTCCACCGTCAGCCTCCATTCTCCACTGGCTTTACGCACTGGCCATATGGGGCTGTTAAAAGGTGAGTGAGTCTTGCT
>NW_011145959.1:0-556 GCF_000146605.3 Meleagris gallopavo
AGCACAGGGGGCGTCCCGGGGTGGGGGTGTGGGGTGTAGCATCCTGCAGCCCCACTTCCTCCGGGATCCCGGCGCCAGCGACAGCGGGACGGCGACCGGGCGCCGCGGGGCTGGGCGCCTTCCTGCCCCTCCTGGCCCCATGCGTTACGGGTCATGAGGTGTCAATGAGAGGAGGGGTGCGGCCCCCTCCCCAACCCAACACCCTCTGTTCCCGCAGAGGTCCGCCGCCGTGGCTCCAAGGACCCCCTGGTGAAGGCCCTCCTGCTGCTGGATGAGGCGGGGGGCAAAGCAGAGGTGGCCAAGAAGGTTGGGGGGGGCAGTGAGGCGGTGGGGAGGGGGCCGCAGCTCTACGACACCCCCTATGAACCTGGGGCTGATGAGCGTCCAGCAGCTGAGTACGAGCAGCCCTGGGAATGGAAGAAGGAACAGATTGTGAAGGCACTGTCGGGTAAGAGCTGGGATGGGGAGGGGGCTGCAGGGCTGCAGCGGGGCTCAGCTCCTCCCATCCATCCATCTATCCATCCATCAATGGGAGGGCTGCAAGGCTGCAGTGGGG
>NW_011145960.1:0-484 GCF_000146605.3 Meleagris gallopavo
AAAATAACACTTTTTCTCCCACAAATACCTGTTTTTACACGAAAATACCCCTTTTTCAACAAGAAACACCTGCTTTTAACAAAAAATACCCCTTTTTCTCCCACAAATACCTGTTTTTACACGAAAATACCCCTTTTTCTCCCACAAATACCTGTTTTTACACCAAAATACACCTTTTCCTCCATGAAATTCCTCTTTTTACACCAAAATACCCGTTTTTCTCCATGAAATACCTGTTTTTACACGAAAATACCCCTTTTTCTCCAACCATTACCTGTTTTTAACGGAAAATACTCCTTTTTCTCCATGAAATACCTGTTTTTACACGAAAATACCCCTTTTTCTCAAACAAATACCTGTTTTTACACGAAAATACCCCATTTTCTCCCACTAATACCTGTTTTTACACCAAAATACCCCTTTTTCTCCCACAAAAACCTATTTAAAAAGAAAATACCCCTTTCTCTACCACAAATAAATGTGT
>NW_011145961.1:0-486 GCF_000146605.3 Meleagris gallopavo
GGCAGGACGAGCTCACCATGACCAATGTCAGGCAGTACTGCTTGATTTGCAGCTCACTGGCTCTTGCAGAAGAATCAAACTGCAGGACCTTTTGCTCACCCTGCAGCACACAAATGCTACAGAATCGGAAACAACTTGGGAAGCTCTGGGTCTGCAAGACTGCATGGACATGCACCGACAGGTGATGTCAGTTGCTCTTCCTTTTCCCACTGATGCTTTCACTTCATTGTAGAAGGCCACCAAATTGAGCAGGCTGCATGTCTCTGTTTCCACTGTTCCTGCATTTCCTTCTTGTTGCCATCTTTTCCTCAAAGCAAAAGATTTGGAGGTAACCACCTACAGTTATGTGAGCGATTTCAGCATCTATTTCTGATCATGGCAGTAACTTCAGAGGTCACACTTAATTTACGGTGCCTTTTCTAATTCTGACCAAGGTTGTAGTTGCAGCTGACTTCCCAAGGCTGCAATACGTGGTGGTGACACAGC
>NW_011145962.1:0-581 GCF_000146605.3 Meleagris gallopavo
CTTCGCTTGCGCTTCTCTGCCTGCGCTGCTTCGCTTGCGCTTCTCTGCCTGCGCTGCTTCGCTTGCGCTTCTCTGCCTGCGCTGCTTCGCTTGCGCTTCTCTGCCTGCACTTCTCGCCTGCGCTTCTCTGCCTGCGCTTCTCATCTCAGCGTTGTGGTAAGGCCGATCCACCATCAATTTCACATTCTCTCTCCTTATAAAATTCTGTTGATACCATATTTAGTAAATTACTTTGTTTTACCTCAGATTGTTGCCACTGTTTTCAATTATTTCGGGGTCCCTTATTTCTTTTTTTTCCCGGGGGCGCGGATCCGCGGATCCCTCCGCCCTTCTAGTCACGGAACCGGGCCGAACCAGCCCGTAAACCGTTGACATTCTTGGTGGAGAATGCGGGCAACAGTTGCTTTTTAGCTTTTTGAACAAATCTCTCTCTCCGCTCTCAGACAGCTTCATTGGGAAAGTTTATCTGTTTCACCAGTACTGTCTGAAAGCGTGACCTTGAAAAGTCCAGGCGGACGGCCAATACTCTAGGATATTTGTAAACTTTGAGCCTTGCTATCTTGTTTCTGTAAAAGAAAAAA
>NW_011145963.1:0-302 GCF_000146605.3 Meleagris gallopavo
AAGGAAGTACAGCGGGACCCCGCAGGCGGTGACGGCGGCAGCAATGAGGCAAACCCAGGGCTCGGCCCACAGCGAGAAGAGCAGCAGCAGCAGCCACTGCAGCGTGAAGACGCAGCGGGACCCACAGCGGGACCTGGGGGTGGGGTTATGGGGTCAGTGGGGGATGTGGGGTCAGTGGGGGATATCGGGGTGAATGGGGGCAATGGGGGATGTGGGGGAAGCAGCAGCCACTGCAGCGTGAACAGCAGCGGGACCCACAGTGGGACCTGGGGCGAGGGGGGTTATGGGGTCAGTGGGGGATG
>NW_011145964.1:0-387 GCF_000146605.3 Meleagris gallopavo
TGGGTTCTTCCAGCTTCTGGAAAGGGCAACCCACTCCGTGGTACTGTTTTTGCCCAGGGACCTGGGACCACTTGGTGGGTAATGCAAAAAAACGGGGATGTTCAATGCGTACCACAAGGAAACTTGATGCTGGGGGAGTGCAGTCGATAATTCTATGTATATGTATATAGACGTGTGTGTAATGCATTTTAATCATCTTTTTCGCTTATATATGTATATAAATTAAGCATGATGTAGTGATGTAGAATAAGGGGTGGAATGTCATGGTTTTATATTTTTTTTTTGTTTTTGGTTTTGGCTCTCAGTATTCCGCATCAATACATCATGTAGTATACTGGGAGTTAAAGTGTTAATGCTCCAATTCCAGGCACCTATCCCTATACGTTA
>NW_011145965.1:0-630 GCF_000146605.3 Meleagris gallopavo
GGGCCATTTGATGCCATACGGGGCTGTTTTGGGGCCATTTGATGCCATATGGGGCGGTTTTGGGGCCATTTGATGCCATACGGGGCTGTTTTGGGGCCATTTGATGCCATGTGGGGCCGTTTGGGCGGTTTGGGCGGTTTTGGGGCCCACCTGCAGATGCAGGCCCTGCACCCAGTGCCCCACAGGCCGGTACGCCCCGCTGCCGTTGCTCCACTGGAACTGGAAGATGTCGTAGCGCCCCGGGGCGTCGCCGTTCTCATTGAACATCACCGGCGTGCCGGCGCTGCCTGCACCGGTACGGACCAGTACGGACCAGTACAAACCAGTACAAACCAGTACAAACCAGTACGGAGCACCCTGCGCCAGTAGAGGCTGCCACAAACCGGGCTGCGCCCGCTGCCCCCCCCGCAAGGGTGGGAATGGGGACCTGCGGCTCCCAGTGCGGACCGGTAACAATCTGTATGGCCCAGTTCATCCCAGTATGGACCAGTAACGCCCACTGCCCCCCCTCACAGCCCCCAGACCCTCCCAGTCCCCACACGCAGTGCCCCCCAATCCCTCCCAGTGCCCCCCGGTTCCTCCCAGTCTCCTCTCAGAGCCCCCCCAGTCCCTCCCAGTCCTTCCCAGTCT
>NW_011145966.1:0-587 GCF_000146605.3 Meleagris gallopavo
GTGCTGCCCAAGCAGCTGCCCGTGCCCGGCGCTGAGGGCGGCCGCAGCGGTGCTGAGCTGCTGGCTCTGGCGCGGGACTTCATCGACCAATACTACGCCTCCATCCGGCGGTGAGTGCCGCCCTCCTGCCCCACTGCGCCCCATAGCGCTGCCCCACGGCGCCGCCCCGGCCCGGCACCGCAGCATCCCATCGCCCTGACCCTACCGCTGCCCAACGGCATCACACAGCGCCGTCCCCATCCCTGACCCCGGATACCCTAAATGCCCCCACCCCATGGTGCCACAGCGCTGTCCTGCTCCCATAGCCCTGTCCCCATTCTGCCCCACAGCACCCCACAGCCCCGTCTCTCACCCTGCGCAGAAGAATCACGCTGTGCTGTCCCATTCTGTCCCAAATCTTCATCCCCATCCCTGCCCCACAGTGCCACACAGAGCTGCCTTCATCCCCACCGTGTGTCAACCCCCATCCTCATCCCCATTCCTTCTCCTTAGTGCCCCAAATCCTCACCCCCATCCCTGCCCCACAGCACCCTCGGCTCTCCCCATCCCCCCTCCCCCAGCACCCCTTTTCCCTCCCACTGCCCCCC
>NW_011145967.1:0-341 GCF_000146605.3 Meleagris gallopavo
ATCCCGGAACGCTCCGCTTCTATTTTCTCCCGTTTTTTTTTCTCCTTTCCCTCCCCCCTCAGATGCTTCCCCAGGGCCGGATCCGACCCCGCGGAGCCGCAGCGTCAGCGCCGAGAGGAGCGGCGATGCGGCCCCGAGTTCAGGGGAAGGGGGAGAAACGGCGAAGCGCCGCGATCCCGGCAGGTGGGGGGGAATTGGGGAGGTTTTGGGGGACGGAATAGGGGGGATTATGGGGAGCTGTGTTGGGAATAGGGGTTTTGGGGGGAGACTGCAGAGTTTTGGAAAGCTATGAGGGAATATTGGGGTTTTAGGGGCTGTGGTAGGAGTAGGGGGGTTCTGAG
>NW_011145968.1:0-622 GCF_000146605.3 Meleagris gallopavo
TAATAAGACACCTGGAAGTTGGAGGAGCGACAGATGTAGTGCTCTCAGGGAGAGCCTTTCAGAAAGTGAGGAGTTGTCCTTTCAGGACTGCGGAGAAAAAACCCCCACTCGCAGGTAGTGCAGGAGGCTGAATTCGCACTTGTCGGCATCGGAATCGCACTCCTTCGCTCTCACGCGTAGAAAGCGGCATTCGCGCTGAACCGCTCCGGAGACTTTGCCGTAGCTGGCCGAGAAATCTCTCTTTTCCCCAAAGGCCGCTTTGAGCTGTCAGCAGCGGTCTCGTGTTTCATGCTTGCTGAGAACGACCCACTTCAGCCGGCTGCTTTTCTCCGACGAGTGAGCGGGCTCCTGTGCGTGCATCGGAAAGGAGCGGTTTGCACTTCGCCTTGGCTACATGCAGATTGCACACGACTAGCTCTGAATACTATGTCTCTGCCTATATTTCGTGGCACAATTCGTCCCTGCGCGGTTCTCCACTGCTATACGTCTGCATTCAGAGAGGAAAAGAGTGGAAGGGAAAACCCTCTCTAACAAGACACCTGGAAGTTGGAGGAGCGACAGCTGTAGTGCTCTCAGGGAGAGCCTTTCGGAAAGTGTGGAGAGATCCTTTCAGGACATCGGA
>NW_011145969.1:0-314 GCF_000146605.3 Meleagris gallopavo
CTGTGATTTTATTTGTTGCTTCTTGCAGCAGTACAGTGTTTCAGAAGAGAGAAAAGCACGGCGGGGATCAACTGGATTTCTGTGCTTGGTAAAGCTGCGCTGAGAACTGGGCTGACTCTTGCACCTGGAAATGCGTGCAACGTCTGCAGACACAGAGGCATAACTTTTCCCTGCAGGTTGAGCTTGTCTAAGGGTGGTGATTGCTGGGTGAGCTTCTGCTTTAAAGCATCAGGCTGTACAAAGAAGGAACTGTACTGCGTTCAGTTCTGGGTCCCTCACTGCACGAAGGACGCTGAAATCCTGACATGTGTCCA
>NW_011145970.1:0-416 GCF_000146605.3 Meleagris gallopavo
ACCCTATGGGGCTGGGGTCGAACCTATGGGATTGGAGTCAACCCCATGGGGCTGGGGTCGAACCTATGGGGCTGGGGTCGAACCTATGGGATTGGAGTCGACCCCATGGGGCTGGGGTCGACCCTATGGGGCTGGGGTCGAACCTATGGGGCTGGGGTCGACCCTATGGGGCTGGGGTCGACCCCACAGGCCCAGCAGGAGACGCAGAGGGCTGCTCTGAGGTACGAGCGGGCGGTCAGCATGCACAACGCCGCGAGGGAAATGGTGTTCGTGGCCGAGCAGGGCGTCATGGCCGACCGAAACCGTCTGGACCCAACGTGGCAGGAGATGCTCAACCACGCCACCGCCAAGGTGGGGGGCTGGGGGGAATTGGGGGTGGGGGTGGGGGTGGGCCGTAGGGGTGAGGTGGTGACCCC
>NW_011145971.1:0-392 GCF_000146605.3 Meleagris gallopavo
AAGACAATTCATACCTAACATATAGATGGATACTTAATCAGCTGGGGCATGCCAACATCCAGGAAGCAATCGGGTAGGAGGAGGTTAATGACATTACTCATTTTCCTCTTTTTGCAAGAAAGTTGGTGTCAAGGGAGTTCAATGTTGTCCAAGCAGATAGGACTAAGAACTAAGAAAAGTTCTCAAAAAATACCTTTTCCCCCTTTAGCAATCTCCCCCAAGGTGCAAGTAGGCCACACCACCTGGGTCCTACCTGCGCCTTCCACGGCCATTTTATTCTATGGGTGCCTGGATCTAAATTCTCAGGGGCAGGGGAGCAGAAGATGATTTTCATTACCAATCTGGGGTCTTACCTGATGATCAGTGCCCGTAATTTGGATCCTAAGCGGGGT
>NW_011145972.1:0-410 GCF_000146605.3 Meleagris gallopavo
CGACCACCTCAGCAGCTACTCCAACCACTGCTCAGGAGAACACGTCTCCAGCTCAGACTACATCTGCACCAACGTCTACACTAACAGCAACCTCTACTTCTACCCTCACAAGCACATCACTCCTCAACACAACTTCTGCCCTCTCATCCAAACCTGGAGAAACAACCTCCCCTGCTTCCCTCGCCACATCACCATCCCAAACTACAGCTGCTACATCTGCCTCTCCAATGCCTACTACTGTTGAAACAACTACAACTCTCTTGTCAACGACTGAAACATCAAGCAAAACAGAAGAAACCACCACTGCAGGCACATCAAGCCCAACTGCTGCATCTTCTTCTCAAACAGCTACAAGCACTCCTGCAGACACATCAGCATCACCAAACACCTCTCCACTTATGTCCACTCTT
>NW_011145973.1:0-306 GCF_000146605.3 Meleagris gallopavo
CCGAACGCCGCTTTGAGCTGTCAGCAGCGGTCTCGTGTTTCTCGCTTGACGGGGACGGGCAACTTCAGCCGGCTGCTTTTCTCCGACGAGTGAGCGGGCTCCTGTGCGCTGATCGGAAAGGAGCGGTTTGCACTTCGCCTTGGCTACATGCAGAATGCACTACGCTTACCTCTGAATACTATGTCTCTGCCTTTATTTCGAGCCACAATTCATTCTAGTGAGGTTTCTACTGCTACACATCTGCATTCAGAGAGGAAACGAGTGGAAGGGAAAACCCTCTCTAATAGGACACCTGGAAGTTCGAGG
>NW_011145974.1:0-304 GCF_000146605.3 Meleagris gallopavo
AGAAGAGCGGGGGGGTGTTGGAAATATCCAAACAATTCTCGAGGACGGTTGCTGCGATAAAGCAGATTTTATTCTCAATTGCAACGTCGGGCCTCCTGCAAGCAGGAGAGCACTCAGAAAACAGCGCTACATCTTTATCCCCTGTTGCCCGACGCTGATCTCTTTCTGCCCTGGTTCCTCACTGGCTGAGCACTGCAGCTTCACACTCTGGCTTCACTCATCACACAAATACCAAGGAAGCTCAAGTCTTTGCCGCCCAGACACAGATATCTTAATTGGTTAATTGCCTTCTAACCATTGCTTC
>NW_011145975.1:0-508 GCF_000146605.3 Meleagris gallopavo
TGACTGGAGGAGCCCAGGCAATCCTTCAACTCCATCAGGCTGCAAAATGAAATCAGAAGAGACGCAGAACAACATTTAAAACACAACGAGGATGCACACAATGCCCTTAAAAAACACCCACCGCATGGATGCAATTAGCACATAGCCCTATTAATTACAGCCATCCAGCTTGAGATCCTCCAGAAAAGCAGAGCTCACAGCTCTGAAAGAAAGTAGGAATAACTCACCCCATTCTAAGGGCTCACCCCACAGCCCAAAGGAAGCAGTCTCCAGATTCAGATGCTGCTCTTACACCTAGCAGCCCTTCAGTGCACTTGCCATCCCCCAAAAAGAGAAGATCACAGCCCTGAAAGAAAAAAAGAAACCACTTACCCCATTCCAAGGACCAATACTCCCCCACACTCTCAAGTGAAGGAAGCAGCTTCCAGGTCCAAATACCTACCAGCCCTTAAGTACGCTCAGGGTTCCCTGCTAAAAAAGAGAGAGAGCAGCTCCACAATGGAGGAGA
>NW_011145976.1:0-420 GCF_000146605.3 Meleagris gallopavo
CCGTTTTTCAACCAGAAATATGACGTTTTCTCCGAGAAATAGTAGCTTTCTCCCAAAATATGATATTCTGCCCAAGAAACTCCAGTTTTATCACCAAAGACTCTACGTTTTTCACCAGAAATACCTATTTTATCCCCAAACATGACATTTTCTCCAGAAATACCAGATTTCTTCCCTTAAACATGACACCTTTTCCAAGAAATAGTAGATTTTTCCCCAAAAATATGATATTTTCCCCAAGAAATGCCAGTTTTATCGCGTAAATACGTCATTTTATACCGCAAATACCCGCTCTCTCCCAAAAATATGCCATTTTCTGCCAGGAACTGCAGTTTCCTCCCACAAATACCATTTTTCAACCAGAAATAGGACGTTTTCTCCCAGAAATACCGTTTTGCCCCCAAAACATGACATTTTCTT
>NW_011145977.1:0-482 GCF_000146605.3 Meleagris gallopavo
TGCACGACGTTCGATGGTCCGAGGTAGAAGCAGCAGGGGGAAGAGAGAAGCACCGTGGCCGGCCTTGGGCAGCAAGCAGGTGGCAGAGGAAGTCGCGGAGCCGATCCAGGAGAAAGCGGCAGGACTCAGGTAGCAGGCCCAGGGGAGTCCGCCAGCACGCAGGAATTCCGTGGTGAGGGATCTGATGGCAGACACCTTCCCTCATTGTTTTCGGTTCCTCCTTTTTATCCTCCTTTTTCTCCTGCCTACGTGATATCCCTGGGCGCTTGAGCAAGTGTCATGTGGTATCCCCGAGATGGCCATCATCCTGAGATAAGTCCACACAAAAGACCTCTTCACAGCTATTTAGCTGCAGCTTCTTTCTCTTTCCTTGCCCCTGGCCTTGTCCATCAAAGTTCTCCAGACAAAGGATTTCACCACCTTTGCCCAGGACTTGCCTGGACTTGTATAAGTCCATCTGTGTCCCCAGCAAGCTTTGAGAC
>NW_011145978.1:0-520 GCF_000146605.3 Meleagris gallopavo
TTCTCCCCCAAAATAGGACATTTTCTGCCAGGAATTGCAGTTTTCGGCCAGAAATACCACATTTTCTCACAGAAATACCAGTTTCCACCCGAAAATAGGACATTTTGTCCTAGAAAGTGGAGTTTTTCCCCAAAAAATACGCCATTTTCACCCAGAAATAGCAATATTCTACCCAGAAATATCACATTTTCACCCAGAAATACCAGCTTTCTCCCTGAAATATTACATTTTGTTCCAGAAATACCAGTTTTCTCACCCAAAACACGTTTCCTACCAGAAATACAGGGATTCTCCCCCAAGAATGTGACATTTTCTGCCAGGAATTGCAGTTTTCTCCCAGAAATATCACATTTTCTCACAGAAATACCGGTTTTCCCTCCAAAAATAGGACATCTTCTCTCAGAAACGGCAGTTTCCCCCCCAAAATACGCCATTTTCACCCAGAAATTGCAGTATTCTCCCCTGAAATATCACGTTTTCTTCCAGAAATAGCAGATTTCTCCATGAAATATGACGTTTT
>NW_011145979.1:0-499 GCF_000146605.3 Meleagris gallopavo
GTCACAAACCCCATGTGATGTCACACCCACCCATTTGACATCATAACCCAAAAATGACGTCACCCACCCCATGTGACGTCACAACACCCAAGTGACGTCACACGCCCAAAATGACGTCACACACCCCATGTGACATCACACACCCCATGTGACGTCACACCCCCAAAAGGATGTCACACACCCCCATTTGACGTCACACACTCCGAATCAAGTCACACCTGCCAGGTGACGTCACAAACTCAAAATGACCTCACACCCCTAAAATGACGTCACACACCCATTGTGACATCACACAACCCAAAATGACGTCACACACCCCAAAAATGACGTCACACACCCCATATGACGTCACACCACCACATGTGATGTCACACCCCCCATAATGACGTCACAACCCCCATGTGACGTCACATACCCCATGTGATGTCACACCCACTCATCCGACGTAATAACCCAAAAAAGTGACGTCACCCACCCCATGTGACGTCACAACCCCCAA
>NW_011145980.1:0-558 GCF_000146605.3 Meleagris gallopavo
CCTTGCTCAGTAGCTCTCAGAAGCTGTCAGTGGCCACAGACTGAAAATGCAATTGGCCACGGCTCACACAGCTGGCTGGTTTGTCTCTGGCTAATCCTTCTCTGTCTCCACCAATCGTTCTCCACCTTAGGGCTCTGTAAAACAGCAACTTCAGAGATGTCCTTCTCTTAGTAAGTTTTGGAAAGAGCAATGTGCTCTGTGAATTATCCATCATCTGTCAAACTTTTGTGCAGTCTCAGGATCTGACACGGGTTGTCTGGCTTGTCTTTAGCTTCCCAGCTGTGTGTGAAGACTTGCTTCCCTTGTGCTGCACAATGTACTAAAGATTGAGAGAGGAAAAAGGTGCAGAGTTTTTCCAGCTTTGATTTCATGTCTGGAACTTTGGAACCCAATGCTTGCAGTTGTTAATCTGTCCCAAGTGGTCTAGTTTGGAATGCCCTCGTACTTCTTGGATTGCTCTGCTGTTCAAGATGGAGCAATTCTTTCAGGTACCACTGCACCGCTGCTGTTGGCTTCTAAATTCTTGCTTTGTTTGTTTGTTTTCCACAGACTGCTTTT
>NW_011145981.1:0-484 GCF_000146605.3 Meleagris gallopavo
GTGATGGTAAGGGAGATCTTCCTCTGCTGGGAGTCTAAAGATGAAAGGGAGATCATACGTAGCAAGGGGCAGGTTGATACCAGTGGACAAACGAGTAATGGGAGTTGATGGCTGAAGGATAAAGTGAGGCTAATGCTCCTAAGGGACAAGCACATTTGTATTTGCTTCAACCAAGGCTGGCTGGGCTTAGTGGATGGGACGTGACGGGAGCACAGCCTGAACCAGGACTTGAATCAGGAGCTCAACTAAGCGCTGGCACGTGTTCTTTAGTCCCCCAGGTCCTCCAGAGCTGCGCTGAGTTCGTTGAGCAGCACGGCGTGGTGCAGGGGATATACCGCCTGTCCGGTGTCGCGTCCAACGTCCAGAGACTCCGGTAAGAGCGCTGCGCCTGACGCAGCTGTCAGCAGGGGCACGTGCCCTGTTGCGGGCGTTCAGAGGCCTGCAGGAAATGCCTTAGCAAAAAGAAAAGGTCTCCTTTTGGAAA
>NW_011145982.1:0-348 GCF_000146605.3 Meleagris gallopavo
CCCCACCCCATATCCCGCCCCATAGCCTGCCCCATAGCCCTATAGCCTGCCCCCTAACTCCGCCCCCATAAACTCGTATAACTTCCGTATAATGTACTGCTATACGAAGTTATTACCGCACGAGACCCCATAGACGACCCATAGAGACCCATAGAGACCCACAGGGACCCACAGAGCCCCCCTGACCCCCCGTTGCCCCACAGCCCCCCATGGTGCCGGCGCCCCACGGCGCTGACGATGATGATGATGACGACCTGAGCTCTTCATCCCCGCCGCCCCACAACTTCAGCGAGGCCCAAAGGTGCGGCCCCACAAATCCCCTACAGCCCCATAACGGGGGGGTTGGGG
>NW_011145983.1:0-338 GCF_000146605.3 Meleagris gallopavo
TTTCATGCATCCAGCAGTAGTCATAACTCCTCCTTCCCCTGTTACACTGATAGAATCATAGAATCGTAAGGTTGGAAACGACCTGCAAGATCATCTAGTCCAATCGTCCTCCCATTATCACTGCTACCACAAGCACTAAACCATATCTCATAGCCCCTCATCAAGACACCTCTTGAACACTGCCAGGGATGGACTCCATCACCTCCCTGGGTAGGCCATTCCAGTGCCTTACCACTTTCTGAGAGAAAAAGTTCTTCCTTATGTCTAACCTAAACTTCCTCTGGTACAACTTGCAGCCATTTCCTTGGGTCCTGTTTGTTGCCTGGGAGAAGAGGCCA
>NW_011145984.1:0-497 GCF_000146605.3 Meleagris gallopavo
TGGAATGGTATGGTATTTCATGGAATCATCACAGAATCATGGAATGGCCTGGGTTGAAAAGGACCCCAAAGATCATCTCGTTTCAAAGCCCTGCTATGTGCAGGGTCGCCAACCAGCAGACCAGGCTGCCCAGAGCCACATCCAGCCTGGCCTTGAATGCCTCCAGGGACGGGGCACCCACAACCTCCTTGGGCAACCTGTGCCAGTGCCTCACCACCCTCTGAGCGAAAAACTTCCTCCTCATACCTAACCTAAACCTCCCCTGTCTCAGTTTAAAACCATTCCTCCTTGTCCTGTCACTGCCAACCCATGTCATTCCCTCTCCTCTTTACACGCACCCTTCAAGTACTGGAAGGCCACAATGAGGTCTCCCTGGAGCCTTCTCTTCTCCAAGCTAAACAAGCCCAGTTCCCCTTTCTTCATAGCAGAGGTGCTCCAGCCCTCTGATCATCCTAGTGGCCCTCCTCTGGACCCCTTTCAAGAGCTCTGCATCTTTC
>NW_011145985.1:0-672 GCF_000146605.3 Meleagris gallopavo
CTCTTGGCCTTGCCTTGCCTGGGCATTCCCTTGCCCTCCTGTTTTTGTGGAACCCGCACCTGGGGCGGGGTGCAGCCCTGCGAGCACAGCTGGGGGCAGTTTGGCTGTGGAGTGGGGCAGAGCCAGGCTCCACCCCTCCCTGATCCCATTTAAGGGCTGGGAAGAGTAGGGGCAGCATCTGAACCTGGGGAGTGCTTCCTTTGGAGTATGCCTTGTTCTTTGGTGATGGAGTGAGTGATTTTTATTTGTTTATTTATTTATATTTATTCTCGTCCATTGTGGAGCTGCTCTCTCTGTTTTTTAGCAGGGAACCCTGAGCGTACTTAAGGGCTGGTAGGTATTTGGACCTGGAAGCTGCTTCCTTCACTTGAGAGTGTGGGGGAGTATTGGTCCTTGGAATGGGGTAAGTGGTTTCTTTTTTTCTTTCAGGGCTGTGATCTTCTCTTTTTGGGGGATTCCCAAGTGCGCTGAAGGGCTGCTAGGTGTAAGAGCAGCATCTGAATCTGGAGACTGCTTCCTTTGGGGTGTGGGGTGAGCCCTTAGAATGGGGTGAGTGATTCCTGCTTGATTTCAGAGCTGTGAGCTCTGCTTTTCTGGAGGATCTCAAGCTGGATGGCTGTAATGAATAGGGCTAATTGCATCCATGCGGTGTTTTTTAAGGGCATTGTGTGC
>NW_011145986.1:0-554 GCF_000146605.3 Meleagris gallopavo
CGAGCAGCCTGCTGAACTACGGTTTCCGAGGTCACCAGAGGGTTTAATATCGAAACCAAGGTCCCATATAGGTGGGAAGGGGCCTCTTGTAAAATTAAATCTCGCATGCCCGCCGAGAACTGGATCATATCCGGGCTATCCTACGAGTCTTCATATATTGCTTCTCTCATGCCTAAGTCGCGAATGTAGTTTTGAAGGTCCTCCATGGAGGACCATAGTCCTATGTTTAGGGGAATATCTGTTTTATTTGGCCAGACCATCCGGCACGCTGCCATTAACCAATCTATTATTGAGTGGTTCTCATTGCTATACTGGATGGCAGCGTATAGTCTCTGCCTGACAGCAGGATGTAATGGTATGGTGGCCAGCTTTGACATTTCCGGCCCATTAACCATAACACCTTCTGCTCCTGAATCCCATAACCTGAGCAGCCATGCAGGTATACTCTCTCTCGGCCTCTGCCAAAATCGCTGCAACAGGTCCATTAGTAGGAGTGTATGGTCTGGCTGTCACATGCAAATACGTTTCGGCAGGGGGCCATTGGTCAGGGGGCA
>NW_011145987.1:0-429 GCF_000146605.3 Meleagris gallopavo
GCAGCGGGGGGCTGTGGGGAGTCTTGGGTGGCACCAGGAGCATGCTCAGGGTCTGAAGGTGGCACTGGGAGAGGCCAGGGGCGGCACTGGGGGCACTGGGAGAGGCCGGGGGCGGCACTGGGGGGACTGGGAGAGGCCGGGGGCGGCACTGGGGGACTGGGAGAGGCCGGGGGCGGCACTGGGAAGTAGTGAGGGGCTGCAGATGGCGGTGTGAGCTGTGGATAGCGTTGGGGGAATCCAGGCAGCACTCAGAGGTTGTGGGGAGGGTCCGCACCGCTCCGAAGGGCTGCAGTGATTCCCCCCGCCCGCACCTGCCCGTCCCGCACGGCGATGTTGGCCGCCGCCTCGTTGAAGACGTGATCCCACCAGTGGAAGGAGAACTGCTCGGCAGCGTCGTGCCCCACCTGCGGGTGCGGAGGACGGGGGTGA
>NW_011145988.1:0-495 GCF_000146605.3 Meleagris gallopavo
CAGCAGCTGGGGCACGGAGCTGTCAGCAGAACAGGAAGCGCACGCTAAGCGAGGTGCGTGCGGGTCAGACCCACAGCCAGGAACACTTCAGCTGCAGGGCCAGCGCTGGGCCTGCCTACATCCGCCCGGGCAGCTTCTGCCAGCTCCCGCACAGCTTCTCCCCTTTGCACTTTTCTCTTGGCAGGGGACGAGGGAAAACCAGGCTAACAGGCAGAGACCTGATGCGGGCCGCAGCCTGCCGTGCCTGCCCAGAGCATCGGGAGCGCTACGGCCGTACGCAGGAAGCTTGACTGCTGTGCTAAGACACGGCTAGGAAAGCACTGCTTGTCCTTCTTGCCACCGTGGCTGCGTCCATACGGACTGAGCGGGGCCGTCCTCTTTGTGCCAAACCAGCAGAACACAGCCTGCAGCGCCTGCGTGGGCCAAGATGTTCATTGCGCGCCGCCTGCCACGGCACCCAGCTCCGCTCCTAACAGCACCTGCGATGCCGACCGC
>NW_011145989.1:0-336 GCF_000146605.3 Meleagris gallopavo
TCTCACCCCCTGCTTTGTCCCCCACTTTGGCACCCAATTTCTCCTGTCCCCCACTTTCTCACCCCCTCTCCCACCCACTTTCTCACCCAATTTCTCCTGTCCCCCACTTTCTCACCCCCCTCTCCCACCCATTTTCTCACCCTCTGCTTTGTCCCCCACTTCATCACCCCTTCTCCCACCCATTTGCCACCCGCTGTGTTTTCTCACCCACTTTGTCACCCGTTTTCTTCTGTTGTCACCCCCATTGTCACCCCCTCTCCCACCCATTTCTCCCCCACATTGTCACCCCCTCCCTCCCATTTACCACCCCCCTCTCCCACCCATTTGTCCCCCCAT
>NW_011145990.1:0-577 GCF_000146605.3 Meleagris gallopavo
CGGAATCGCACTCCTTCGTTCTCACACGCAGAAAGCGGCAATTCGCGCTGAACCGCTCCGGAGATTTGGCCGTAGATGGCCGAGAAATCGCGTTTCTCCCCGAACGCCGCTATCAGCCGTCAGCAGCGGTCTCGTGTTTCTCGCTTGCCGAGAACGGGCCACTTCAGCCGGCTGCTTTTCTCCGACGAGTGAGCGGGCTCCTGTGTGCACATCGGAAAGGAGCGGTTTGCACTTAGTTTGCCTACGTGCAGAATGCACTCGACTAGCTCCGTATACTATGTCTCTGCCTTTATTTCGAGCCACAATTCATTCTAGTGAGGTTTTCCACTGCTACACATCTGCATTCAGAGACGAAAAGATTGGAAGGGAAAACCCTCTAATAAGACACCTGGAAGTTCGAGGAGAGACAGATGTAGTGCTCTCAGGGAGCACGTGACAGAAAAGTTGGGAGTGATCCTTTCAGGACTTCGGAGAAAAAACCCCCCCACTCGCAGGTAGTGCAGGAGGCTGAATTCGCACTTGTCGGCATCGCAATCGCACTCCTTCGCTCTCACGCGTTGAAAGCGGCATTCGCGCT
>NW_011145991.1:0-308 GCF_000146605.3 Meleagris gallopavo
CCCTAACCCTAACCCTAACCCTAACCCTACCTCTAACCCTAACATCAAACCTAACCCTAACTCTAAACCTAACCCTAGCCCTAACCTTAAACCTATCCCTAACCCCTGATCCTACCCTAAGCCCAACCCTAGCCCTTACCCTAAACCCTATCCCATACACTAACCTTACACTAACCCTAACCCAAACCCTAACCCTATCCCAAACCCTACCTCTAATCCTAACCCCAACCCTAACCCTACCCTAACCCTAACCCTAATGCTAACCCCTAACCCTAACCCTAACCCTAACCCTAACCCTAACCCTAACC
>NW_011145992.1:0-455 GCF_000146605.3 Meleagris gallopavo
TCAGTGGTGTTTAATTAATGGATATACAGATGGTATATATATATATATCCAGGAACTTAGACTAATATAATTTATACTGGAGTAATAAGAGAAAGTCACTCACCCTGTCCCGGGCACACAAGATGAACTCCTGATGGAGTGGATCTCCAGAGAGATCCTTACCCACTGGCAGTCAGCTCTTAAATGGGTTTAGGAGAGGTGGAGCCAGGCTCCACCCCTTCCTGCAGCACAGGTGAATTGCCTTCACCTGTGCTCCCATGGCTGACTCATTGCTCGCCTCAGGTGATCAATCAGAGGTTCAGGCCTTGATTCAGCAGCCCCATACACTCCACCCCTTCACAGCATGAACCAATGATTAGGTTGACTAAAAGGGTGAGCTTTCCCTAATACAGAGATCCAATTACACTGCGACGCTTATACAATTTCGTCGCGACACATGTTGGTAAATTTCAAGA
>NW_011145994.1:0-392 GCF_000146605.3 Meleagris gallopavo
CATCACTGCATGTTGTCACAAACATGGCCGCATCACTGCACGCTGTCACAAACATGGCCACATCACCGCACGTTGACACAAACATGGCCACATCACTGCATATTGACACAAACACGACCACATCACTGCACGCTGTCACAAACACAGCCACATGACTGCCTGTTAAATTAGACTGGTAGCATGATCCGTGTGCCATGCCTCACTGGTGGAACAGTACTGCCGAAGTATGAACAGGAATGCTGCCAGCTTACACTCTAATGTAGGCTACAAATTAGGGGCAAGAGCTTTTCAGCTTAGTGCATGGAAAAAAGTCACTGTTCATGTAGGAATTCAGCACCTCTCTAAGCCTAGAGACAAAGGGAAACTGTAGAACATTCCTTATGTTTTCCACT
>NW_011145995.1:0-677 GCF_000146605.3 Meleagris gallopavo
ATAATCCAGATCCTTCTGCGTGCTGGTTTCGCTATTAAGCGAAGCAAAGTGAAAGGGCCTGCCCAGGAAATTCAGTTCCTAGGTATAAAGTGGCAAGATGGCCGTCGTCACATCCCAACAGATGTGATCAACAAAATCAGTGCCATGTCTCCACCCACTAATAAGAAAGAGACACAATCGTTCCTGGGTGTAGTGGGTTTTTGGAGAATGCATGTTCCAAACTACAGCCTCATTGTAAGCCCCCTTTATCAGGTGACACGGAAGAAGAATGATTTTATGTGGGGTCCTGAGCAGCAGCAGGCTTTTTGAGCAGATTAAACAAGAGATAGCCCGTGCCGTGGCCCTGGGGCCAGTACGGATGGAACAGGATGCGAAGAACATCCTCTACACTGCTGCTGGAGAGAAAGGTCCCACTTGGAGTTTGTGGCAAAGAGCCTCAGGAGAGACCCGAGGCCGACCCCTGGGATTCTGGAGTCGGGCGTACAGAGGGTCTGGAGAGTGCTACACTCCAACTGAGAAGGAGATCTTAGCCGCGTATGAGGGGGTTCGGGCTGCTTCCGAAGTAATCGGTACAGAAACACAGCTCCTTCTGGCACCTCGACTGCCAGTGCTGAACTGGATGTTCAAGGGAAAGGGTCCCTCCACCCATCATGCTACTGATGCCACTTGGAGTAAGT
>NW_011145997.1:0-488 GCF_000146605.3 Meleagris gallopavo
GCCAGCATGCTCTCCCCGTTTGCGTGGGATGCGCGGAGGCGCAGAGCTGCGCGGTCGCGGAAGGGGCCCTCCCAGTACCCCCTGCCGGCCCCACCGTCGCCCCCCGCGCCGCCATTCGTTCACGTTCAGGTTTAGCGGCAGGGTCACGTCCTTTGACGTCACCGTACGTCCTCCGTATTTACATACATTGACGAAATTAGAGCATTAAAGAAAAAAAAAAAAAGATATGCAAGTCCTCCCGTTGGCAGCAGCGGGCCCAGACCCCGGCGCGATCACTGAGTGTTGCCGGGGATCGCGTTTGGCGGAAGGAAAAAATCCGGCGTCCACCTCAGCTGCCAGCATCGGCAGCAGCGAGAAGAGGCCCGGAGATGGGACTGCCGGAGCGTCGGAGGGCCGGGCTCCCGTCCTTCCTTCCTCCCGCCGCTCCCTTTGGCTACGCCGCGCGTTATTTTTAATACAGATGCATATGTAAAGATATATTTGCTTTA
>NW_011145998.1:0-412 GCF_000146605.3 Meleagris gallopavo
AGGGAATCTCTCTGTGGGGAAATGCCAGAAGGGGTGCTGGGCTGAGACTCGGGGCACTGGGGTGAGATCCGGGTCACGGGAGTGGGATCTGGGGTGCTGGGGTGAGATCTGGGGTCACGGGGGTGTGATCGGGGTCACGGGAGTGGGATCTGGGTGACAGGGTGAGATCTGGGCGCTGGGGTCAGCTGGAGCATCAGAGCAGGGGGAGCCTGCTGCCTTACCTGCCATGATAGCTGGAGAGTGGCAGTTAGGGGAGCCCCTCCCCCCAGGGGGGTTCCGTGACCGTTGGGGTCAGCCCCTTTCCCCAGGCTTGCGATGGTCTGACTTTCGTCCCAACATCCTTCCCATCCCAGCCGTTTCCCATCCCAATGATCAGTGACCATCCCGACGGGCATTTTGCAGCCCAGTGCTC
>NW_011145999.1:0-367 GCF_000146605.3 Meleagris gallopavo
CCCCCCATGAGCCCCTGTAACCACATCAGGACCACCTCATTGACGCCCAACCTCCTCTTGGGACCCCTGAAATTCACCTCCCAAATTTCCCTTATGCTCCCCCCTCCCCAAATTCCTACCCAGACAGCACCCCAACCTCCTCCACGAGAATAATGGGGAGGGGGATCCCGGCATCTGGGCCCCCTCGTTAGCAGCTCTCTGGGCCATCATGCCCCGGTGCTGCTATGTTCATTTGCTCAGCAATTAGCGCTGACGAAGGTGGGGCTGACCCATAGCCTCCTGGGGACACCTTGGGGGAGTGTGTGGTTGTGGGGGGGGGGGTGGGGGCTTGGTCCCCAACCCCTCTCCCTCTCACACACCTCCCCAG
>NW_011146000.1:0-578 GCF_000146605.3 Meleagris gallopavo
GGCCTTGGAAGGTGCAGGTAGGATCCAGGTGGTGTGGCCTACTTGCACCTTGGGGGAGATGGTTGGAGATGGGAGGCTCAGTGGTCCCTCCAGTAATAGGTACATGACCTACTGATGTTGTGGCCAACACTCCGATCTTCACTGCTAAAGGGACTCCCATCGTGTCCCTATGGCAGATCAGGACACCCCCTTTGGTGCCTGATATTATGATGCAGCCGCAAACATCCAGCCAGAAAGTGTGGTACAGGCGGCCAGGACGTGCCCCTGTACAAGCGGAAGTGTTGACCCAGGATAGAAACACGGCCTGTATGTTGCCCTGGAGGGCAGACCTTCCCCTCTTGGTACCTCTGAAACATCTCTATTTCCCCCCGTGAGTCTTTGAGCCTTCGGGATCACCGGAAGGAATGAAATGTCATCAAAACGTTCCAGTGTTACTGTCAGATCATGTGTAACACCCGGTGATGGTCTGCATGGGACTGATGGAACATAGGACGGACCTGCACCTCACGACTGTATGCCTCTAGTAACATCATCGAGCGCTGGCCCATAGAAAGAAGTCAACTTTCACCATCGTCACT
>NW_011146001.1:0-496 GCF_000146605.3 Meleagris gallopavo
AAGGCTGCCTATCCTCTTTGTTCTGTGTCTTGCTTGTCTCTGGTCTTGCACTGTTTTCACTATTACATTCTCTTGTCCTCCTATTTTTGTGTTCCTTGCCCCATTCTCTTGGCCTAATGACCGCTTGGCTTTGTGTTGCCACATTCATGTCGGCATTCAGTTTTGGCGTTCCCTGCCATATTGTCTGGGCCGTCATCCTTGGCATTTCCTTCCATGTTCTCTTGGCCCTTGCCTTTGCCTGGGCATTCCCTTGCCCTCCTGTTTTTGTGGCAACACCTGGGGCGGGGTGCAGCCCTGCGAGCACGGCTGGGGGCAGTTTGGCTGTGGAGTGGGGCAGAGCCAGGCTCCACCCCTCCCTGATCCCATGTAAGGGCTGGGAAGAGTAGGGGCAGCATCTGAACCTGGGGAGTGCTTCCTTTGGAGTATGCCTTGTTCTTTGGTGATGGAGTGAGTTGTTATTTTTTTTTTTTTTCACTCATTGTGGAGCTGCTCTCTC
>NW_011146002.1:0-685 GCF_000146605.3 Meleagris gallopavo
AGCATGGGGATCCAGAGAGACCTCACAGAGACCCACATCCACCCCATAGCGCCCCGTACTGACCCCATAGCGCCCCATATCAACCCCATATCGCCCCATGTCACCCCATAGCAACCCCATATCGCCCCGTGTTGCCCCATATGGACCCCATATGGACCCCATATTGACCTCATAGTGACCCCATCTTGACCCCATATCACCCCATATCGACCTCATATCGCCCAATCTTGACCCATATCAACCCCAATCGACCCCATGTCACCCCATACTGCCCCATAGCAACCCCATATAAAACTCCAGATCGCCCCCTAGCAACCCCATATTGCCCCCTCTGGCCCCACAGTGACCCCATATCACCCCCTCTCACCCCATATTGCCTCATATTGCCCCCATATTGACCCCATATCGACGAATACATCAAGGAGAGAGTGTGAGTAAAACCTGGAGAAAAGTCAGAGTAAAGAAGGAGTAAAGTATGGGTAAACCCAGAGTAAAGTGTGAATAAATGTTGAAGTAAGGTGTGAGTACACACCTGGAATAGAGTGTGATACCCAATTGTGGGAGTAAAACCTGGAGAAAAGCCAGAGGAAAGCATGAGTAATTCTTGCGTAAACCAAGTAAACTGTGAGTATCAACTGTGAGTATCACATGAAGGTGAGAGCACACCTGGAGTATGGTGTGAGTT
>NW_011146003.1:0-957 GCF_000146605.3 Meleagris gallopavo
CTCCAGGGAGGTCCTTCCTCAGTGGCAGTCACCCCTTCCGACAGGGCAGCTGAATGGCCTTCGCCTGTGTTGCCATGGCTGACTCACTGCTTGTCTCAGGTGGTCAATCAGAGGCTCAGGCAGTGATGCAGCAGTTCCCATGCACCTAATGATAGCCAGAACATACTTAAAGTAAGGCCAGAACCTTTCGAATAGCACCATCATTTAAGAGTGGCACCGGAACTGCACGTTCACAAGGCTTGGTTTTCTGTTGCTATCAGAGAAATTGCAAGCAGTGGTGAACATTTCAGTCTGGCCGTTGTCTCTACTACTGGCTTCCTCTGACATTTACTTCCATTTCTGATAGCTCAGCATGTGCCAACTCTTCACAGGACACAGAAACTCGTATCCTCAGAATCAGACCTCATCTGTTCAAGCATCTGACCAGATTCGGTGACAAGACACTGAAGTTTGAGGCACAGTCAAAAATAACCATAAGCACATAAGCAAGCAAATTCAGTCTTCTATATTTTTTGTATTGCATTTTGTGCTTGTATTTTTGACTGAAGAAAATACACAGCTGTATTTTAAAACAGTGCACTTTGGGTTTTAAGCTATTGATTAACTGCTAAAACTCGTAATGTACAAAAAACTATCTGCAGAAGTAGCAAACATTCACAGCTGTCAACCATTCTTCCACCCCTCCCCCCAAGCCTTTCCATGCATCTTGTGGAGCAAAGCTCTCCACATTCAGAATGGCAGAAAGTCTCCAACTAGGACAACACTCTGATGCTCTTGTTTAGAGGCTCTAAAACACGCATTTCTCATTCAGGTTGCACATAATGCTAACAATTCAACTCATCAATGCTAAAACTGCTCAGCAGCTGCTTTTCTGACTGCAGCATCAGTGTTTCTAAAACCACCTGTCTCAGGACACTTAACCTCAGAGCCTAAGTGTCCTCTAGACTTGAAGCTGAA
>NW_011146004.1:0-394 GCF_000146605.3 Meleagris gallopavo
GACGGCTGTCCTTGCCTGTTCTGCCTGCACCTGGACACATCGGGGCTTTCCAGATCTCAGGACACGTGCCTGAAACAAATGTTGGTTCTCCTCTCAGCAGAGCTGTTGGACAGACCTGTTGGCTCTAGAAATTAAACATGGCAGTGAGATGAGGCCAATGATGTAAGAGTAAGAGATGCTTTGGGATGCTTTTATGGCTGCACAGTGCCTCAGGAAGCAGTGACACCCGCCAGCTAAATAAAAGCTGTCCCTTAGATGCTGTGCTGTACAGCTGTGGAGCCACAGTGCTCCACAACAGCTATAATGTGTCCTGATTAAAAAAACAAAAAAAAAAAAGACAGGTGCCTGCATCAGATGTCCGTGGCTGAGAGGCTCTTCCAGAAGAAGAAGAAGG
>NW_011146005.1:0-332 GCF_000146605.3 Meleagris gallopavo
TTTACTCAGCCAGCCATTACAAACCTTAATTTTCATAACTATGCAAGGGCTGATCCAAAAGGAATGCCTCCTATTTTATAATGCTGGCCACAGCGTCACAGGTGGACACAGCAGAGGTTGAACCTTCCTGCCAGCACTCAGTTCATTTGTAGCCAGGCGACAGATGGCAGCAGAGGCCAGGATGACAGCACAGCACCTGACGTGGAGGTGCGCACGGAGCACAGGGCTGTCACTGAACTCCTCCGCACTGAACCGAGCATTTATGAAGACCAACACGTGGATGTGAGCGCAGTGAGGCTTCAGCAGTGGCAACAGCGATGCAAAAGACAAAC
>NW_011146006.1:0-647 GCF_000146605.3 Meleagris gallopavo
TGGCTGCACAGTCCCTGCCAGCTCAATCAAAGCCATCCCTTAGATGCTTTCCTGTACAGCTGCGGTGCCTTTGCTCACATGCTCTGCATCTTGCTTGACATGCACAACTCACACCATTCCGTGTTTTCTCTCTCCAGCGATGATGGGCTGTGTGCTTCTATCAATGGAGAGCTCCTAGGAAGCACAAATCGCTGCCGTTCAGTTGAGAGCCTTCCGCGTAACAACAGTGATGGACACAGGGAGCTCATCCAAGTTCAAGCCCTGATTACTCCCAGCTGTGCTCAAGATGGTGACCTGAGCCTGCCAGACACTACAGTCACCAGCCTGGACTGTGACCCCGTGCCTCTGCAGCGCAGCCCAGCCCAAGCACAGTCTGAGTGCCCCAACAGCAGCACCTCCATGCAGGAGCAGGTCGGCATGAGCGAGGAGAAGCAGAGCCTCTTGGAGGGGGACTTACAATCAGGCCTCCAGTCCCAGGCACCACACAGCAGCACTGAGAGCTCTGTGCCGCTCTCTCCATGACCTTTCCATCCATCCTTTCCATCTTTACCCGGACCTCTCACGCCCTCCTGTCTTATAATAATAAAAGCACACTAGTGCTCACTCAACACCTTGACTGCCTGTGGATCTTCATTCACACAGACTGG
>NW_011146007.1:0-345 GCF_000146605.3 Meleagris gallopavo
TGAATTAACTGTAACTGTCAGAATTAAAACAGGCACCACTGTAAATTAAGCTGACTCACATCACAGACAGAAGCTGGAGAGCTCTCGTGGCACAAAACTCAGGGCTGTAGAATTTAAGGTTCCTCTAAGCTTTAAAACAAGATGAAAGACAAGGTTAAATGCAAAACATCAGCTCTTCCTGCAGAGCACATCGCACAGCTGTAGGCACCACCTGAGAGGTAACAGATCAGAAAGGACAACCTTACTACGTGAACACAGGGACAAGCTGCTCTCCTCTTCTGGGCCTTTGTGCGCAGGGAGGATTTCCCTCAAGAGCTGCTCAGGCAGATCGGAAGATCTCGTATG
>NW_011146008.1:0-412 GCF_000146605.3 Meleagris gallopavo
CAGGATTCTCCCCCAAAATAGTACATTTTGAACCAGAAATTCCAGTTTCTCACCAAAAACTCAGCGTTTCCAACCAGAAATACCAGTTTTCGCCCGGAAGTAGGCCATTTTCCCTCCGAAACGGCAGTTTTCTCCCCCAAAATGACGTTTTCTCCCAGGAATTGCACCTTTCTTCCTGAAATATTACATTTTCTACCAAAAATACCAGTTGTCTCCCCAACAATATGGCATTATCTCCCAGAAATACCAGCTTTCTCACCCAAAACACAGCCCTAACCCTAACCCTAACCCTACCCTAACCGTAACCCTAAGCCTAACTCTACCCTAACACTAACCCTAACCGTAACCCTAACCCTAACCCTAACCTAACCCTAACCCTATCCCTAACCCTAACCCTAACCCTGACCCTAAC
>NW_011146009.1:0-513 GCF_000146605.3 Meleagris gallopavo
TGAGGAAGCAATGGCAGTCCCCACCTCACCAAAGCAAAGATGAGGGCTGTGCCTAATGAGCAGTTCTCAGACGAGATGGAAGCCAAAATGTTGTTGGGTACCTGAGCCTTCTCTGGTGGTAAGCAACATGGTGCACAGAGTGCAACCATGTGCTCCGAGCAAGGAGCACAGGTTTGTGCAAGAGGTACGGATGCAGGGCAGTGCCTTCATGACTGTATTGTGTCCAACAGGTGGCAGCAGAGCTGCGGTGCTCCCAAGTGCCGTAACAACTGCACGGAGAGATGTGTTGGTCTCGGTGGAAACAGCAAGGAAGTGGAATGTGCATTTCCCGGCATGCCCCGGAACCTCACTTTGCTGACTGGTCATTGTCTGCCCAGCAGGTAAGGCGATGCACACCCGCCAGCGTTTACCCATTCCAGAGCCCGGCACCAATAGGGTTCCCCCCAGAGCTCTGAATTGCGCTTCATGGTGCCCAGAAGGCTGCCTATCCTCTTTGTTCTGTGTCTTGCTTGT
>NW_011146010.1:0-514 GCF_000146605.3 Meleagris gallopavo
AGGCCCACCCCTCGGTTAAGCCCCGCCCTTCCCATAAGCCCGCCCCCAGAGGTAAACAACATCCAACAAAGTCTCGCCCACTCGTTCGGGCCATACCCACTCCCCCGTAAGCCCGCCTCCAGGGGCAAACACACCCAATGAGGGCCCGCCCCCTCACCGCAGCCCCGCCCCTCGGGGTGCCACACACGGACGCTTCCGTCCCGTGATGACGTCAGCAGCGCTGCCCCCAAACGGCCCAAGAGCGCCCCCTGCTGGGAGACCTGTGAACAGCATGGGGATCCAGAGAGACCTCACAGAGACCCACATCCACACCATAGCGCCCGTTACTGACCCCATAGCGCCCCATATCAACCCCATATCGCCCCATGTCACCCCATAGCAACCCCATATCGCCCCGTGTTGCCCCATATGAACCCCATATTGACCCCATATTGTCCTCATAGTGACCCCATATTGACCCCATATCACCCCATATCGACCTCATATCGCCCTATCTTGACCCATATCAACCCCA
>NW_011146011.1:0-463 GCF_000146605.3 Meleagris gallopavo
TCTCGCCCCTAGATATAAAGAAAATAGGGGACCCCGAAATAATTGAAACCAGTGTCAACAATCTGAGGTAATACTAAGTGATTTCCTAAATATGGTATCAACAGAATTTTATAAGGAGAGAGAATGTGAAATTGATGGTGGATCGGCCTACCATAACGCTGAGATGAGAAGCGCAGGCAGAGAAGCGCAGGCAGAGAAGCGAGCATCAGGTGACCTTGCCGGGAGTTATATCTCCTCGCTGACCGCAAAGCCCCCTGGGGAAACGTAGCTCTTCTTCTCCTCTGGACAGGCACCCGGAACTTGAGCATCAGCAGTCAAACCCCCAGTGCATTGCATGATATTATGATGTGGAATACTGATGATGAAAAATCATGAAACCATGACATTCCACCCCTTATTCCACATCACTACATCATGCTTAATATATACAAACAAAATATAAACACACGCACAAGGAATTACT
>NW_011146012.1:0-826 GCF_000146605.3 Meleagris gallopavo
ATCCTGCTGTCAGGCAGAGACTATACGCTGCCATCCAGTATAGCAATGAGAACCACTCAATAATAGATTGGATAAGGGCAGCATGCCAGATGGTCTGGCCAAATAAAACAGATATTCTCTTAAACATAGGACTATGGTCCTCCATGGAGGACCTTCAAAATTACATTCACGAGTTAGGTATGAGAGAAGCAATATATGAAGACTCGTATGATAGCCCGGATATGATCAAGTTCTCGGCGGGCATGCGAGATTTAATTTTACAACAGGCCCCCTCCCACGTATATGGGAGCTTGGTTTCGATATTAAACTCTCTGGTGACCTCGGAAGCTGTAGTTCAGCAGGCTGCTCAGATAGTTGCTGAGCTGGGGGAGACAGAACGCCTATGGACCAGGCGCAACATTCGGATGTTAGAAGAAGCTGAGGTCCTGCCAGTGACTAAAACCAAGATGCTGGCTTCTCGAGCTCCTCGATCGGGACCCATAAGGGTTTCCCGAAAACAAGTGTTTAATGACCTAATTCGAGCTGGGGTCCAATTTGCTAAGATTGACCGCCAGCCCAACCATGTCCTTCTCCAGCTTTGGAGACAGCTAAAGGACGATCAAAAATTTCAAAACTACCCTAAGAAACCAAGGGTAAGTGTTATAGAGAGAATACCAACAATGACATGGAACCTAGAAGTATACCTGGGAGTATAAGGTATCTATTGCCCCAGGAATAGTCCAGGAATACATCTTGGGCATAGATATTCTATGTGGTCTGGCTCTCCAGACAATCGTGGGAGAGTTCAGACTCAGACAGAGATGTATCAATATCCGGGCGGTGCAGG
>NW_011146013.1:0-741 GCF_000146605.3 Meleagris gallopavo
AGTAAACAACCAACCCTTTCCCAACCCTTTTTCGCTTTCCAAACTCTCATCACTGCAGAAACGCCCAACGTTCTGTTTCAGTTTCAGCTCCTCCCCTGCGGAGGCTTCCAGTGCCAACACTGGGATTTCGGGTCTCCTTGGCTCTCTGCAGTTGAGGGCTCTCCTCACTTCCAACGCCCCGCCCTCCTTTTGTGAGGAATGCTGTTGACAGCAGCAGTCTCCGGCCCCGGCTCGCTCTCTCTCTCCTAGCGTTCTGCAGGGGTTGCTCTCATGCCAGCGCAGATAAACTCACTTTTCCTTTCAGCCTTTTGCCTTTCCAGCTGTTCCGCTGCTAGTCGTGCCCTCAGTTACGCTTCCACATACCCTCAGTTACGCTTCCGTATACCGTTAACAATTCCGCTTTCTGCTACCAACCAACCAGTTTGTCCCATTCCCTTCCAAACCCACGAATCAAACGGTACAGTCCTTCAGTTTCCACAAACACCCATGTTTGTGGAGCAATGAACAGAACCAAGAGTTCATGATCAGAACTCTCGGCTATATAAAAACCGGTCCTGTTACTTCATTTCTGTTCCCGCTTTCTTATTCAGTGCTCCTGGTGGAAATACCCAACGAGTTCATCAGCACAGCATCTCTGATAAAGCACATTTTATTCACAGTTGCAATGGCACACAGAAAACAGGATTACATCGTTTACGCCCCATTACCCGACGCTTCTCTCTTCCTCCCCTGGTTCCTCAT
>NW_011146014.1:0-545 GCF_000146605.3 Meleagris gallopavo
AGTGCAGGGAGACATGGAGCTGTGCGAGTGCATCCAGAGTACAGCCACAAACACGAACCCAAGGATGGAACCCCTCTCCTGTAAGCAAGGAGAGCTGGGCTGTTCAGCCTCCTGGAGAAGTGAAGGCTCCAAGGGAACCTGGTAACAGCCTTTCAATACCTCGAGGAAAGAACAAGGGAAAATGGAGGTGAAATCTAAGGAAAATGTCTTGTACAGTGAGGGTGCTGAGGCAGTGGCACAGGTTGCCAGAGACATGGTGGATGTGCTGGCCCTTTCAAGGTGAGCCTGGCTCAGACTCTGAGCAACTTGATCTAGCTGTGGATGGTCAGCATGGGGGAGTCGGATCACATCGCAAACCTACCTGCATACAAGCAGCGCACCAACATGGGGTGCATGATGTTCATTACCTGCTGGACACATCTCACATCACTGACTGGAGGAGCCCAGGCAATCCTTCAACTCCATCAGGCTGCAAAATGAAATCAGAAGAGACGCAGAACATCATTTAAAACACAACGAGGATGCACACAATGCCCTTAAAAACA
>NW_011146015.1:0-571 GCF_000146605.3 Meleagris gallopavo
CCCCATTGAGTGCTGCTGTGCCAGATATGTTAGAACTCCAATATGAATTGGAGTCAAAGGCAGCCAAATGGTACGCCACCATTGATATTGCTAACGCCTTTTTCTCCATTCCTTTGACCAAAGAATCTAGGCCACAGTTTGCTTTCACCTGGAGGGGCATTCAGTATACCTGGAATCGTTTGCCCCAGGGGTGGAAACATAGCCCAACCATTTGCCATGGATTGATCCAAGCTGCACTGGAACAGGGAGGTGCTCCTGAGCACTTACAGTATATTGATGACATCATCGTGTGGGGCAACACAGCAAAGGAAGTTTTTGAGAAAGGAGAGCAAATAATCCAGATCCTTCTGCGTGCTGGTTTCGCTATTAAGCGAAGCAAAGTGAAAGGGACTGCCCAGGAAATTCAGTTCCTAGGTATAAAGTGGCAAGATGGCCGTCGTCACATCCCAACAGATGTGATCAACAAAATCAGTGCCATGTCTCCACCCACTAATAAGAAAGAGACACAATCGTTCCTGGGTGTAGTGGGTTTTTGGAGAATGCATGTTCCAAACTACAGTCTCATTGTAAG
>NW_011146016.1:0-359 GCF_000146605.3 Meleagris gallopavo
CATCGGTCTCACCTGTCCCCGCAACGCCGGGCACCTCTTCCCCTTCTTCTTCCCCTTCTTCTTCCCCTTCCTCCCTCTCCCTCCGTCACCTCTGCACCATTTTGGTGACGGTTTGTTTTGAAGCGGCGGAGAGGGGGGGGATGGTTGGTTGGTTGCTTGGTTGGTTGGTTGGGGGGGGGAAAGGATGTGCTCTCCGCCCCCACCGCGGCGGGGTTCGGCTCTGGGGGTGGGGAAGGGGGTGGGGGGGGGGATTGGGTTGAGTTGAGGAGTGGGGGGGCATTGGTAAAAACGCAGCGGCTCGGCCTTTCTCGGAAGTAAACACCGCGGAGACGTTAAGAAAAAAAAAAAATACGTGTGTA
>NW_011146017.1:0-548 GCF_000146605.3 Meleagris gallopavo
CCTTTGGGATCCTTAAAATATCCCCTTCTGAGGTAATCAATACCAAGTATGCATGGAGCCCCTGGGCCAGTCACAATAGGGTGCTTTTGCCAGTCTTTACCAGTGAGGCTGATTTTGGCCTCCAACATAGTCAGCTCTTGGGAACCTCCAGTCACCCCATGAATATAAATTGATTTTGTCCCTTGGTGACTCGAGGGCATTAGAGTGCACTGTGCACCAGTATCTACCAGGGCCTTATATTTTTGTGATTCTGATGTGCCAGGCCATCTAATCCACACAGTCCAATAAACTCTATTATCCCTTTCCCCCCCCTGGCTGGGGGCAGGGCCCCTCTATTTGTTACCTTCATTGTCTGCAGCAACTGGAG
Organism: Meleagris gallopavo; assembly: GCF_000146605.3. Lineage (NCBI taxonomy): Eukaryota > Metazoa > Chordata > Aves > Galliformes > Phasianidae > Meleagris > Meleagris gallopavo. The sequence goes on from NW_011146017.1 coordinate 368, forward strand.
CAATCACCTTTTTGGAGAAGTTCACCTTGGTGGTTGATTTGTCTTGTAACTCTCTTACCCGTGCTTGAAGTACAGGAGTAGGTTGTTTATGCCACTCCTTCATATCTTCTCCATGGTCACGTAAGTAATGCCACAAGGCAAAACGTGATGTGGTCTTACTGTTGTCACTTGCTCGAGCAGG
>NW_011146018.1:0-331 GCF_000146605.3 Meleagris gallopavo
CGTCATTGTTGGCTGTTTTATTGGACAGGATGAAAGGAGTGTTTGTGATGCAACTGATTTTGCAACTTGTTCATTGTGTTGGAGAGCCAGAAGCCGAGAGGAGAACATGGCTAGAGCATGGAAGCCCGTGTCCTCTGCTGCACAGCTGGAGAGATGTTCCATTTTTGACATGGACATCCGTGCAGAGATATTTAGTCAAAAGAACAGTAGGATTGTTGCATGATGGGCAGGTGGTACGGGGAACTGGCATTGTGACGGCATGGGCATGTCACAGAAGGCAGAATGCTTTCAGATCCATGTGGCACAGAGGTACTGGTGCCATGGGCTGCAT
>NW_011146019.1:0-553 GCF_000146605.3 Meleagris gallopavo
GTGCTTAAATGTACCGCCTCCCATTGCTTTCAGCATAGTTTTTAACAACCCATTGTATCGTTCAATCTTACCTGAGGCCGGTGCATGGTAGGGAATATGGTAAATCCACTCAATACCATGACCTTTCGCCCAGGTACCTACAAGAGAATTTTTAAAATGAGTCCCATTATCTGACTCAATTCTTTCTGGGGTACCATGTCGCCACAGGACTTGTGTCTCAAGACCTAGTATGGTATTTCGGGCGGTAGCGTGGGGTACTGCATAGGTTTCAAGCCACCCAGTTGTTGCCTCCACCATGGTGAGCACATAACGCTTACCATTACGAGATCGTGGCAAGGTGATATAATCAACCTGCCATGCCTCCCCATATTTGTACTTTTGCCATCGCCCTTCCTCCCAGAGAGGTTTCATTCTCTTGGCTTGTTAATTGTGGCACACGTGTCACAGTCGTGAATGATTTGCGCAATAGCATCCATAGTTAAATCCACCCCTCGGTCTCTAGCCCACTTATATGTCGCATCTCTCCCTTGATGGCCTGAGGTCTCATGGGCCC
>NW_011146020.1:0-351 GCF_000146605.3 Meleagris gallopavo
AAAAAAAATCATGCCAATGACAGTGGGGCGAATTGTAGAAGGAAGCTTTAAAAATGTATTTGCACTTTTAGTGGCGGTCACGGCTTTTTAAAGTGGAAAGAAACTGGAAGGTGAGCGGGGAAAGGCGGTGGGCACCAGCCACTGTCTGCCTCGATAAAGCATGGAGGGGACGGGATGAGAGTCTGGGAATAAAAGAGGAAGAAAGAAACCAACAAACAAACAGAAAACAAAACAAAACAAAATCCACCCGAAACAAAAATCACACACACAATAAAGGCAAACAAACCCGCATCACCCCGAGGCTGATATTTCAAGACTTAAAAACGAATGCTTTGAATAGCCAAAGCGCTC
>NW_011146021.1:0-363 GCF_000146605.3 Meleagris gallopavo
CCCCTCAGCCCCAAAACGACCCCCTTGTGTCCCCTCCCCAGCCCCATAACCACCCTCTTCTGCCCCCTCCCCATCCCATAACAACCCCTCAGCTCCATAACGACCCCCTTCTGCCCCTCCCCAGCCCCAAAACGACCCCCTCTCGTCCCCTCCCAACCCCCAAAACAGCCCCACAGTGGCCCCCACTCACATCGAAGTCCACACGCTCCCCCTCAGGGATTTTGGGGGGGGCCAACTGCGGCACCATCGGCCTGGGGGGGTGGGGAGAGGGGTCAGAGTGGTGCTGGGGGAGGGGGCAGCAGCGCTGCTGTATGTTCAGATCTCCCCCCCTTTGGGGAGGCTCACCGAGGCCGAGGCCGCTCC
>NW_011146022.1:0-423 GCF_000146605.3 Meleagris gallopavo
AGAAATAAAAATTCCTGACAGCCAATCTGTTCTCTGTTGTTCCTTCTTCGCCTGCCAGCACATCGCAGGTGCTGGGGAATCTGATTGCAGAGGACAGCTTCAGGAGCCCCCTGAGCCCCTTCAGCCTGATGGTTTACCAGAGCGTGGGACTGCCAAATTTCAAGAAGCATTGTCTTCAGTTAGCTGACGGAAGTATATGTGGTTATTTTCACGTTAGCTTGTCCAGTCCAGTCTTTTCTTATAGGAGGCAGCAGTTAAGTTTCTGCTTCTCCAGTTACAGCAGGAGGACGTCAGATGGATGACACGTGTTGACAACAGGGTAGTGAGATTTACCTGTGGCATTTCCAGTTGGGACCAGTCATTCCTATTTGCAGAAAACAAGCATTTTGGTGTCCCATCCACAGTAAAGACCTCTCACGCTTT
>NW_011146023.1:0-373 GCF_000146605.3 Meleagris gallopavo
TTTCCCTCCTCCAGCCGCCGCCAGGCCCCGCCCCCCCTCACGTGACCTCATTCCTTTGGGGGTGTTACGGAGGAGGGGAGTGAGGGGCTGAGATTGCGGGCCCCCCCCCCATCTTCCCCCGTTATGGCCCCACGGAGATCCGGGACCCCCTCGCGGCGGCACCACTCACCGGGACCTGCACTCTTTACCCCCGCCGGGGTACCACGGGCCGTGCGCGGTGCTCGTGGTTCGAGGGGAGGATGGGGAGCAAACAGGAGGGGGAAAAAATAAAGGGAAAAGGGAGAGAGAAAGGGGGGGAAAAAAAAGTGTGTGTGTGGGGGGAGATGAAAGAAGAGAGGAAAGGAAAGGAATAGGGGAGAAAAAAGAAAAGGAG
>NW_011146024.1:0-320 GCF_000146605.3 Meleagris gallopavo
CTCCAAGAAATATGACATTTTCTCCCAGAAATACCCGTTTTCTCCCCAAATATACGACATTTTCTCACTGACATAGGTGTTTTCTCCAAAGAAATAAAACATTTCCTCCCCGAAATACCAGTTTTCTCCCAGAAATAGGACATTTTCTCAATGAACTTGCTGTTTTTTCTCAGAAATACCTGTTTTCTCCCAGAAATAGGACATTTTCAACCAGAAACATGACATTTTCTCCCAGAAATACCAGTGGTCTGCCTAGAAATATGACATTTTCCCCAGAAGTTGCAGGATTCTCCCCTGATATATGACATTTCTCCTAGAAA
>NW_011146025.1:0-453 GCF_000146605.3 Meleagris gallopavo
AAGGGCGGCCAGCATCGTCCGCGGAGCCGCCGGCACCGAACCCCTCCGGCTCAGCGCTCACGCCGGTGAAACAAGATGGCGGCCGCCGGCGCGCAAAGGCTGCTGGGAGGCGTAGTTCGCACCGAGGGCGCCGCCGTGATGACGTCACGAGAAAACACCACAGCTCCCAGGGTGCACAGCAAGGCTTCGAACTTCCTGGGCGTGGCCGGAAGCGCGGCGCTCAGCGCTTCCGGGGTTTGACCGGAAGCGGCAGCGTCTCCCGTAGAGGGGCGGTGCGAGGTCCGAGCTGGGGATGGCGCGGAGAGACGAGGGTTCGAATCCCGGTCGTGGTCACTGCGGTGTCCACTTCCGGGGCGCTCACACGCGCTTGTCTGTCAGCACACACACGTGCGCCTGTGTGCCAATGTGCCTCATCCCAACCCCGGTCCCCAATCCTATTCCCCCAGCCCATCC
>NW_011146026.1:0-454 GCF_000146605.3 Meleagris gallopavo
GGCAAACTCTCCGGAGCAGTTCAGCGCGAGTGCCGCTTTCTACGCATGAGAGCGAAGCAGTGCAATTCCGATGCCGAGAACGTGCGAATTCAGCCTCCTGCACTACCTCCGTAGGGAGGTTTTTTCTCCGCAGGCCAGAAAGGTTCGCTCCCCACTTTCTGTCACGCTCTCTCTCCCTGGGAGCGAAACAAATGTCGCTCCCCGAACTTCCAACAGCCTTATTAGAGAGGGTTTTGCTCTCCACTCTTTTCCTCCGAGCATGCACAAGCGTAGCCATGGAGAACAACACCAAAAAAGAGTTGCCGCTCGAAATGAAGGCAGACACGTCGTATTCACGGCTAGGCCTAGTGCATTCTGCATGGACCCAAGGCGAAGTGCAAACCGCTCCTCTCCGACGTGCGGACACGAGACCGCTCGCGCGTCGGAGAAAAGCAGCAGGCACAAGTCGCCCGTT
>NW_011146027.1:0-544 GCF_000146605.3 Meleagris gallopavo
TTTTCTTTGGTTTCCTTTGCAGCCTCTCATCTGGGCTCATAAAGAACGAATCATTGAGATTAGCAGAGGAGCGCCCAAGGACGCAGCCGGCCCATGGCTGTGGCTGTCCGGCCCGCAGCTGCAGAGCAGCACCAGAGACAGGAGCAGAGCGTAAAAGTTGGGCGGACGACCCCACTCAGGGCGCGGAGCTCCAACTCATACCGCGGAGCTCCCGAACCACCTCGACTCTACTGCTTCATTCACGCAAGCCGTGCAGTTATACACATCCTATCTTCTTTTACAGAAAAACAAAATAAAATAGAGTATTTTGGCTGCCTTTCGCAAATCATTTGTCTGAGAGAGAAGTGGATGGAGAAGAATGGAAGCAAAGTAGGTGCCAAAGTACGGGCTGGAAGCGGACAGCACTGGGCTCCTTCCCTCAGCGCCGGCAGCCAGACATCCCTACGCGTGCACAGCCCTGCCCGCACCGCGGCTGCCGGCACCCGGTGGGCAGAGTTGGGGACGCAGCGAAGTGGGTACCAAAGTAGGGACAGTGCTTCCACGC
>NW_011146028.1:0-464 GCF_000146605.3 Meleagris gallopavo
AGAAATTCCAGTCTTATCACCAAAGACTCTACGTTTTTCACCAGAAATACCTATTTTATCCCCAAACATGACATTTTCTCCAGAAATACCAGATTTCTTCCCTTAAATATGACACCTTTTCCAAGAAATAGTACATTTTTCCCCAAAAATATGATATTTTCTCCAAGAAATGCCAGTTTAATCGCAAATATACGACATTTTATACCGCAAATAGCCGCTTTCTCCCAAAAAATATGCCATTTTCTGCCAGGAACTGCAGTTTCCTCCCACAAATACCATTTTTTCAACAAGAAATATGACGTTTTCTCCCAGAAATATCAGATTTTGCCCCCAAAACATGACATTTTCTTCAAGAAATACGGGTTTTCTCCCAAAATATAATATTTTGCTCCAGAAATTCCAGTTTTATCACCAAAGACTCTACGTTTTTCACCAGAAATACCTATTTTATCCCCAAACATGAC
>NW_011146029.1:0-805 GCF_000146605.3 Meleagris gallopavo
GCAGAACATAATTTAAAACACAACAAGGATGCACACAATGCCCTTAAAAACACCCACCGCATGGATGCAATTAGCACATAGCCCTATTAATTACAGCCATCCAGCTTGAGATCCTCCAGAAAAGCAGAGCTCACAGCTCTGAAAGAAAGCAGGAATCACTCACCCCACACCCCAAAGGAAGCAGTCTCCAGATTCAGATGCTGCTCTTACAGCTAGCAGCCCTTCAGTGCACTTGCGATCCCCCAAAAAGACAAGATCACAGCCCTGAAAGAAATAGAGAAACCACTTAGCCCATTCCAAGGACCAATACTCCCCCACACTCTCAAGTGAAGGAAGCAGCTTCCAGGTCCAAATACCTACCAGCCCTTAAGTACGCTCAGGGTTCCCTGCTAAAAAAACAGAGAGAGCAGCTCCACAACGGAAGAGAAAAAAAAAAAAAAATCATTCACACCATCACCAAAGAACAAGGCATACTCCAAAGGAAGCACTCCCCAGGTTCAGATGCTGCCCCTACTCTTCCCAGCCCTTAAATGGGATCAGGGAGGGGTGGAGCCTGGCTCTGCCCCACTCCACAGCCAAACTGCCCCCAGCTGTGCTCGCAGGGCTGCACCCCGCCCAGGTGCGGGTTCCACAAAAACAGGAGGGCAAGGGAATGCCCAGGCAAAGGCAAGGGCCAAGAGAACATGGAAGGAAATGCCAAGGATGACGGCCCAGACAATACGGCAGGGAACGCCAAAACTGAATGCCGACATGAATGTGGCAACACAAAGCCAAGGGGTCATTAGGCCAAGAGAATGGGGGCAAG
>NW_011146030.1:0-309 GCF_000146605.3 Meleagris gallopavo
GGCTTTGGTTTGGGAAAGCGGAGCTGGGTGGTGCCTGGGAGGTGACAGTCTCCTCTGGGGGAAAAAGGAGAGGGCCGAGGACCCGCCAGTGCTCTTGCCATGCCCTGGGGTGGGAGCACTTGTGGGAACATGGCACCCAGCACCTTAGATTTGATGAGGACGGCGTGCGGTCGGGAGGAGAGGCAGTGCTGAGCTGGTGGAACGGTTTCACACGTCAGAGCCTTTGGGTGATGATGGGCTGGGGATTTTCCCATCACGTGTGGGTTGCGTGTGGATGGAGAGGGACTGGCAGCTGCTTTACCTTTCTTG
>NW_011146031.1:0-410 GCF_000146605.3 Meleagris gallopavo
ACAAACTATCAACCGTGCCTGAAGCTGATAAATCCATGGAGGTAACGGATACATCAAATGGGGACCAGAATCCCTAAAACAGCCTATTGGAGGGGCTGATCAACTTGATTTCCTCCCAGCCGGTGGCATCTAATGTCTCAGCTATCAAAAGAAGACGTTCTCCTGCTCGAGCAAGTGACAACAGTAAGACCACATCACGTTTTGCCTTGTGGCATTACCTACGTGACCATGGAGAAGATATGAAGGAGTGGCATAAACAACCTACTCCTGTACTTCAAGCACGGGTAAGAGAGTTACAAGACAAATCAACCACCAAGGTGAACTTCTCTAAAAAGGTGATTGCTCCAGTTGCTGCAGACAGTGAAGGTAACAAATAGAGGGCCCTGCCCCCAGCCAGGGGGGGAAAGGGA
>NW_011146032.1:0-452 GCF_000146605.3 Meleagris gallopavo
TAGTCAATTGATAACATGGATGGAAATAACTATGTGGCATCTGCATATTGTGTGGCATACCATTCCAGAGGGAGCGGCTAATTTTACAGGGTTGGGGATTCTTAAGCAGGTTTCCAGCCTCTCCTTTGAATTCTTTATGCAGATTTTCAATGCTCACCTGATCACGTTATTAATCTCTGTGAATGTAACTGCTCACCATTTCACTTATTATTAGTATTTATTATATTTTGAGGAAGTCTGCCCCAAAACCAGTAAATACTGAGTGGCAGGGAATGTGGAGAGGCCTGGGTGAGACTTTAGAGAGATGGAAATCTTCGGTGTCATGGAACTTTACTCCAGAACACCTGAAAGACCCTGAAAATTTAACAGATATTTGAGACAGGAATGTCGTGGCTCAGGAAGATCTGAGGAGGCCAAATGATTTGGGGCCTGGCTAATGCTTACCGGGCTTA
>NW_011146033.1:0-364 GCF_000146605.3 Meleagris gallopavo
ATAGTTCTATTTCTTAGCTTTTAGAACGAATCTCTCTCTCTGCTCTTAGAGAGCTTCGTTAGGGAGGATTATCAGTAGTTTAGGTTTCTGTGCTGGAAAACTTGACCTTGAAAGACTAGGCGTGCTGCCAGTGTTTTGGGATATTTGTAAACTTTGAGCACTGCTCAGTCTGGGTAGTGCCTTTTTCTTTTTTTTTTTTTCCCTTTTTTTCCTTTCTTCTTCTTGTCAGTTTCAATTCATTAACCCCTGTTTTAATAGACACCAGCAATGAACCCACTTTTCATTGTGGGGGTGTTGAGTAAAGGCTTACAAACCATCATGTTACTCTCAACCTATTGGCAAATTGTCAAGGCCATAATTACTT
>NW_011146034.1:0-601 GCF_000146605.3 Meleagris gallopavo
GGGCTGCTTCCGAAGTAATCGGTACAGAAACACAGCTCCTTCTGGCACCTCGACTGCCAGTGCTGAACTGGATGGTCAAGGGAAAGGGTCCCTCCACCCATCATGCTACTGATGCCACTTGGAGTAAGTGGATTGCGCTGATTACGCAGCGAGCGCGGGTGGGGAATCTCAACCGTCCAGGAATCCTAGAGGTGATCATGGACTGGCCTGAAGGCAAAAAGTTTGGAACACCGCCAGCAGAAGAGATATCACGTGCTAAAGAGGCCCCACCATATAATGAACTACCCGAAAATGAGAAGACATATGCCCTATTCACAGATGGATCGTGTTGTATTGTGGGGAAACACCGTAGATGGAAAAGCCGCTGTGTGGAGCCCCACACGACAAGTTGCAGAGGCCACTGAAGGAAAAGGAGAATCGAGCCAATTTTGCAGAGGTAAAGGCTGTCCAGCTGGCCTTGGATGTTGCTGAACGGGAGAGGTGGCCAATGCTTTATCTTTACACTGACTCATGGATGGTGGCAAATTGCTCTATGGGGGATGGGTTACAGCAGTGGGAGCAAAAATACTGGCAAAGAAGAGTAAAACCTATTTGGGCTGCT
>NW_011146035.1:0-459 GCF_000146605.3 Meleagris gallopavo
GTTTCCTGCCAGACTTCTCCGTCCTTTTCTTGTGATAAACATACACTGCTTGATTCCATTGTAGCTACTAAAAATACCTGTGACAAAATCATCTGCACTTTCCACTTTTACACCCTCCTACATAAAATTCTTCAACTGTCCTTCGAGGCGTGCTTAACAACCACGTGTAGAGTGAGAGAGTGGAGATTTCTCAGGCAGCTTCAAATAACTGAGCATTCCTTTCGTGAGGGACAAACATTGACAAAATCTCTACTTTTTTTTCTTTTTTTTATTCTTGTACATACAGTGACTTTACATTTAGTTTCCTCCATAACGTGGCAGGAGAAAAGAGTTGGTCAACAGCAGTTTTCAGTTACTATTACTCATTTCCTTGTTGACATTAAACCCTATCGTAAATTAAAAGGAACAAAACCATTCAATCAACAATTATCATTTCCCCAAAGATTATGCATCAGATAC
>NW_011146036.1:0-410 GCF_000146605.3 Meleagris gallopavo
GTTTGAAGATCTTCATTGTGAAAAACATGGAGTAGCTAAGGAGAGAGCTGCATTAAACATGGCTTTCATATGGCAGGTAAAAGGAATGCATTAGAAAGAATATAAAAATGACAAAAACAGGTAAGAAGCGAGGGTATTACATCCATTGTCCCTGTTAATAGAGGGGAATAGTTGAAAGCAGACTGTGAATGGATACGGGAAGAAAGACTGAGCAAGAAAGCACATTCTTACTGACAGAAACCCAACTTAAAGCAGCAGCAGCCTCTCGTTGCTTCACTGAACTCAATTTAGGTCTTAGGAGACAATGCTGAGCCTCTGAGTCAGGAAATAACTGTCAGTGTGTCGTGCTGTACAACAGCTGACTTCCTGCTGATCTGTCTGCTGGTAGAGTACTGGAAGACAACGCAACT
>NW_011146037.1:0-606 GCF_000146605.3 Meleagris gallopavo
AGCTAGATCAAGTTGCTCAGAGTCTGAGCCAGGCTCACCTTGAAAGGGCCGAGCACATCCACCATGTCTCTGGCAACCTGTGCCACTGCCTCAGCACCCTCACTGTACAAGACATTTTCCTTAGATTTCACCTCCATTTTCCCTTGTTCTTTCCTTTAGGTATTGAAAGGCTGTTACCAGGTTCCCTTGGAGCCTTCACTTCTCCAGGAGGCTGAACAGCCCAGCTCTCCTTGCTTACAGGAGAGGGGTTCCATCCTTCGGGTCGTGTTTGTGGCTGTACTCTGGATGCACTCGCACAGCTCCATGTCTCCCTGCACTGAGGACTCCACATCTGGACGCAGCACTGCAGCTGAGGCCTCACCAGCGCAGAGCAGAGGGATGGGGATCTCCTTCCTTCGCCCGCTGACTGCGCATCTTTGGATGCAGCCCAGGATACGGTTGGCTTTCTGGGCAGGAAGGACCCACTGCTGGCTTGTGTCCAGCTCCCACCCACCAGTACTCCCAGGCCTTATGGAGCAGGACTACGCTCAGTCCTTTCATCCCCTAGCATGTTTTGGTGGTGGCTGTTCCCTCATCCCAGCTACTAGACCCTGCGCTTGGATTTGT
>NW_011146038.1:0-486 GCF_000146605.3 Meleagris gallopavo
AGAACAAAGAAAGAGTTAAAAAAACCGAGAATACAAAAGGAGACAAACCAGGCAAAACACATAAAACATAGAAAAGAAAAACATGACAAAAAGGAAATGAAAAACACACAAAAAAAGACATAAAAAAAAAACACAAAAAGAAAAAAGCAAAAAACAAAGCAAAAAAACCCTCAGAAAATAAAAAATGAAACCAACATAAATCAAAAACAAAGAAACAAATAACAAAAACAAACACCAAAAATACAAAAATCACAACAAAAACAAACATAAAATGAAAAACACAAAAAAGCCAAAAAAGGGGAAAAAAAGCAAAAACTAATCATCAACAACAGAAAAGCAAAAACAAAAACACAAAAACCAAAAAAGCACAAAAAAGCACACAAGACACAAAAGCACACAAGAGCACACAAAAGCCAAAAATGCACAAAAAAGCACAAAAAAGCACAAAAAAGCACAAAAAAGCACAAAAAAGCACAAAAAAGCACA
>NW_011146038.1:2765-3166 GCF_000146605.3 Meleagris gallopavo
CAACAAAATCTAAGGAGAGTATGTGGGAAAAAGAAAGAAAGAAAACGAATGGGAATAAAAGAGAAGCAGCAAATTGAAAGTAGGAAAAGCAAAGCAAAGCAAGAAAACCAAAAAGTCAAGGAATAGAAAGAACAACAGAAAATCAAACAAACAAACAAAAATGAAATAAGCATTGGAGAGCAAAGCAAAAGGAGCAGTAAAGAAATCAAAGGAGGCCGGCATGGGGACAAGGAAGGGGACACAGAAGGAAAGGAAGAGAAAGATGTAAAGGATTAATGCAGCAGAACACAAAGGTATGCAAGGAAAACTAATTTGAAAAAAAGGAGGAATGAAAAAGAAACAGAACCAACAAAAAGGAAAAAAAACAAACAATAAAACAAAATGGAAAGGAGCAGGAAAGG
>NW_011146038.1:20900-21649 GCF_000146605.3 Meleagris gallopavo
GGAAGGGCCAGATCCCATGGCTTCTGTAATGTATAGGGATAGGTGCCTGGAATTGGAGCATTAACACTTTAACTCCCAGTACACTACATGATGTTTTGATGCGGAATACTGAGAACCAAAACAAAACAAAAAATATAAACCATGACAGGCGTATAATTCACAAGCCTGAGCAGACCAGGATTTATCTAACGCCCCTGATTCGGCTACTGATAATGTTTTCCCATCAACTATTGCATATCCTGACCTATGCTTCCCATCTACCACCCTAGAGGACCCGTCTGCATATAATTTTCCTCCTTCCTGTAACTCTTCTTCCTCCAGGTCTTCCCAAATTTGGGATTGATGTTCTATACATTGTATACAATCATGGGTTAGATTTCCATTTGGTTCTCCATAAAGAAATTGAGCAGGGTTCTGTAAGCCCGTAGTTTCAATCTCCAATCTGGGGGAGTGTACTAATAGCCCCTCATATTTTAACAACCTGGCATCAGTTATCCACTTATCTGCCTTTTGTTGTAATACTCCCCTAATGTTGTAGGGGAGTTTAATGTTTAATTCTCCAACGAAGGTTATTTTTCCAGCTTCTTCTACTAAAAGGGCTACCGCCACTACGGCTTGTAAACCAGTTGGCCACCCTCTACTCACAGGATCAAGTAACTTAGAAAAGTACCCTACAGGTTTCTTTCTTCCTGCCCATTCCTGTGTCAGGAACCCAGATGCTTTCCCTCCATCTATATTCACAAACAGGT
>NW_011146039.1:0-671 GCF_000146605.3 Meleagris gallopavo
CTTCAAAACAAGTTTGGAAGGGATCAGTGGCAGAAGCAAGCGCTAAGCCTAAGTTGGTCCGGCCTGCTGATTTAGCACAGGTGACCCACATGTGTTGCCGCAGGTTGATTTGGTGTGGTTCAGGTAGTGCTCCTGCGTCAAGGGTGAACACTGCGAGCAGGAATCCAAATAGGGTCATCATCTGAATGATGCAAGGTTATAGCAGGTACTGATGAGCCTCCTCGGCGGGTCAGAGGTGGGAGGGGCACGGCGAGCGTCAGGGGCGGAGCGGAGGGCGGGAGCGGGATGAGCGCCGGGAGCGGAACCGAGAGCAGCGGCGATGGGGGGGGTCGGGATTTCTCTTCCCCACGGTCGGGGGCGGGGTCGGAGCCGCGGATCGAATCCGGACCAGGGCTGCTTGCTGCGCGGAGCGGCAGCGGCGGGGGTGGGAGGGAGGGAGATGGGGAATAGTCGAAAGAAAGGCTTCCTTGTCGAATTTGTTTAAGCCCTTCCATTATCTGATGCCAAACAGATAAAAGTTTAGCAGTCGTTCTATCTTTAGTAATAGAAGCCTCCCGGAGTTTTGCGCCAATTTTGTCCCAAAGTTCACCATAAAAAGAGAATGCAGTTTTCAGAAATTCAGGGACATTTTGCTTAACTATTTGAGAAAAGTAACTAATGCTGAGGTAGAT
>NW_011146040.1:0-589 GCF_000146605.3 Meleagris gallopavo
ATGGCGACGAGGGAGGAGGAGGAACGCAGTGAAAGGAAGAGAAGAAGAGGAGCTCGAAGGAATGCAGAGAAAACGACGGTGAAAGGAGAGAAGAGAAGAGAAGGCGTGCTTTTAGAACAGATGAAAGTAATGCAAAGGCGTGGTCTGGAAAGAAAAAGAACCACGAAAAAGGAAAGGAAACAGGAGAAGGCAAAGCCAAAGGAGCAGTAAACAAACGCGAAGAGGAAAAGAAAAATAGCAAAGTAACCAAGGAAAAAAGTACAAAGAGAAAGCAAAGGCGTAGACTGCAAGAATATGGCCAAGGAAAGAATTCAGAGAAACACAGGGAGACAATAAAAAAGCCAACAAAATCTAAGGAGAGTATGTGGGAAAAAAAGAAAGAAAGAAAACGAATGGGAATAAAAGAGAAGCAGCAAATTGAAAGTAGGAAAAGCAAAGCAAAGCAAGAAAACCAAAAAGCCAAGGAATAGAAAGAACAACAGGAAAAAAAAAAACAAAAGCAGCCCAAAAGAAAATCAAACAAACAATGAAATAAGCATTAGGAGAGCAAAGCAAAAGGAGCACTAAAAGAAATCAAAGGAGGCCGGCA
>NW_011146041.1:0-486 GCF_000146605.3 Meleagris gallopavo
CCCACGGCTCCCTATGGGGCAGGGGTGACACCAGGACCCCCAGAGCCCTATGGGTCCCTATGGGGCAGGGGGTGACACTGGGACCCCCAGAGCCCTATGGGTCCCTATGGGGCAGGGGTGACACCAGGACCCCCAGAGCCCTATGGGTCTCTATGGGGCAGGGGTGACACCAGGACCCTCCCCATACCGGTGCAGCAGGATGCGCTGCAGACACGCTGTCACCAGGTTGGCCACCACGTCCCCACGTCACCCCCATATCCCGATATCCCCCCAAACCTGATATCCCCCCCATATCCCGATATCCCCCCATGTCCCGATATCCCCCCCATATCCCAATATCTCCCCATGTCCCGATATCCCCCCATGTCCCGATATCCCCCCATGTCCCGATATCCCCCCCATATCCCGATATCCCCCCATGTCCCGACCTATCCCCCCCATATCCCGATATCCCCCCATGTCCCGACCTATCCCCCCATATCCCGA
>NW_011146042.1:0-879 GCF_000146605.3 Meleagris gallopavo
GTGGCCTGCGTTTCACCTGGCCAGGAACCTTGCGGGCATCCGTAACCTCACGGCTAACAAGGATTACCTGCCAGGTAGGAGGAGGCTGAAACCCTTTCTTGCTGCACAGATGGCACAAACGGAGCCAGCGCCTCCATTCTCAAAAGCAAACCTCACCCTCCCTCCATGGAGCCCGTCCGAATATGGGGCTGTCCTGGGTGGCGACTGCAATGAGCAGCACTTGGGAAGCAGCCATGGAAGAGCCGCTTCCAGCACGACAAACTCTGCCGTGTGGTTTTCCAGGCCACAAGGAGCTGGAGGCCCTCAAATATGCTGAGGTGGCCGCGGCCGCATCTGTGAGCCGGCAGACTGGGAAGGCCTGCATATTTGGCACAATGTCCCTCGTCTCCCACTGCCTGAGGAAGGGGGAGGACATCGCCTTTGTCCTGAAGGACATAGGAGTGCTCCTCATCGAGGGAACAGGAGTGCACATCAAGTTCTACTATGACTTCCTGGCGAAGATCAGCGGGAAGGAGAACCTAGAAAAAGTGATTTTCAAGGTAAGCTGTAGTTTCTGCGTGGCCTGGGCAGTCCCACGAGCCCAGAGCTGCCCGCACACGGCTCACCAGGAGCTGGCCGGCTGCTCGGGCCGTGCGAGTGCTGTGCTGCTGTCAGCTCTCCCCGCCTTGGGCTCCTCGTGTCCCCAGTGCCTCAGCCGTGACGAGGACGTCCCGCATCCTCCCCGTTCCTCCCCCTGCAGGTCCCCTGGCTGCTGGACATGCTGGTGTCCCGGGTGGCACCGGTGGCCTCCCTGACCTCCTCAGGCCGAGTCATCGTCTTTCCCATGTGAGTATGTTGGTGGCTGCAGCCCTGCTTCCCACTTGTGGATGCCATCCTTCC
>NW_011146043.1:0-317 GCF_000146605.3 Meleagris gallopavo
TCTCCCACCAATACCTGTTTTTACACGAAAATACCCCTTTTTCTCCCACAAATACCTGTTTTTCACCGAATATACCCCTTTTTCTCCCACAAATACCTGTTTTTACACAAAAATAGCCCTTTTTCTCCCACAAATACCTGTTTTTTCACGAAAATACCTTTTTCTCCCACCAATACCTGTTTTTACCCGAAAATACCCCTTTTTCTCCACACGAATACCTGTTTTTACACGAATATACCCCTTTTTCCTCCCAGAAATACCCTTTTTTACACAAAAATACCCCTTTTTCTCACACAAATACCTGTTTTTACACGAAA
>NW_011146044.1:0-461 GCF_000146605.3 Meleagris gallopavo
AGTGAGGAAGAAGAGCAGATTTCCAGCTTCCTCCTGCAGTGAATCTTGGAAGGAAAAGGGGAGAGGAGCTCACAGGTGCAGCCACACGTTGGGGCTGTAGGGGTACAAAGGGGGGGGGGGTCGACATCCCATTGCCCCTCCCCTGGTGTGCACCCATTGCAGCTCAGCTCCTGGCTGCTGCCTTCCTGCCCCGGCCGCCTCCTCGGCCCTATGGGGAAAAAAAAAGGGAGCAGAGCATCACAGCCAACCCATAGGAGCAAAATATGGGGGGTGGGAAAAATCGGGGGGTGCAGCTCCTCACCTTGCTGGACAGAGGCTCCTCGGGGGAGGTGTTGTTCCTGGATGGAGGAGGGGGGGAAGGTGGTTATGGGGTGCCGATGGGGGGCTGGGGGGGGAGTTCTGTGTGCTGTACTCACAGCTCCAGCCTCCTTCTCCAGTCGCCTCTTCTGCAGGGGGTAAAA
>NW_011146045.1:0-520 GCF_000146605.3 Meleagris gallopavo
AGCCGAGGGCCATGAAGATGATAAAGGTCCTGGAGCACCTCTCTGATGAGGAAAGGCTGAGCGACCTGTTCAGCCTTGAGAAAAGAAGACGCAGAGGGGATCTGATCAATGTCTCTATCTAAGGTGACGGAGGCAAAGGAACAAGGCCTAGCTCTTTTCAGCCGTGCGTGGTGATAGGACAACGGGAAACGGCCAAAATAGGAAGTTCTGCACAAACGTGCATAAGAACGTCTTCACGGTGAGGGTGACAGGGCACTGGAACTCCTGCCAAGGTAGGCTGTGGAGTCTCCTTGTCTGGAGATGTTCAAGACCTGCCTGGACGCCAACCTGTGCAAGCTGGTCTACGGAGCCTGCTTTGGCACAGGGCTTGGACTCGATCATCTCGAGAGGTGCCTTCCAGCCCCTACAATTCTGTGATTCTGCGTCAGGGAGAACACTGTGGTGCTGAGGAGGAGAGGACAAATAGAGACACTGCTACGGGAGGTGTAAAAGCAAAGGCTCAAATCTCTTGGTCTGTACT
>NW_011146046.1:0-350 GCF_000146605.3 Meleagris gallopavo
CAGGGAAAAATCCCACCTGTAACAAGAACAGAAAGAGAGGCCAACTATTGCATGCAGCATTTCCCAGGTCTGAACCGTTAAACCAAAAGCAACACAACATTTTCCTTGGATCGTGCTTGCCTGGTGCTCCGTAAGAATACCCAGTAGACAATGGCCTACATAAAGGTAATAATAATTTTTCTACATCTGCAGCCAGAGGCAAGATCCTCTGACATTGATACAGGGAAATCTTTCATGTGCAGAAGCCATCCTGTGCAGGCAGAGCAGCTCTAAGCTGAGATTCCTGCCTTTACTGAAGTGGCATGCTCAAGTCTGAAGCTGGTGCCTACCTGGAAGCCATGCTTGCCTCT
>NW_011146047.1:0-685 GCF_000146605.3 Meleagris gallopavo
GTGGACTACCCCATAGGCATATTTAGAGTCAGTATATATAGTCCCTTTCCTATCCTTAAGTAATATTAGTGCCCTCCATAGAGCGTTGTCACGGAGTTAACGAGATCAATCTACACCCGTGACAGGGGGGCGGTAGGCCCCTGCCCTCCCCTCCCCAGCCCACAAAATGGGAAGGAAGGGAGGAAATAAAAAACAGCGGCAAAAATCTATGGAGGAAAATTTATTTTACTAATTATGATATCGCAATGCAAGATAACACAATATAATACAATCTGATTGAAATTGAGACTAATAAATCAAATAAAACAGGAGAGAGAGAGAGTTCCCGACACCGATTCAAACCTGAAAAGCTTGGAACGGCCAGGAAAGCACCCTCCAGCACCCACTGCCAGGCAGTAAGAGACCGCCCCACCCGGAAGGGCCAGATCCCATGGCTTCTGTAATGTATAGGGATAGGTGCCTGGAATTGGAGCATTAACACTTAAACTCCCAGTACACTACATGATGTTTTGATGCGGAATACTGAGAACCAAAACAAAAACAAAAAAATATAAAAACCATGACAGGCGTATAATTCACAAGCCTGAGCAGACCAGGATTTATCTAACGCCCCTGATTCGGCTACTGATAATGTTTTCCATCAACTATTGCATATCCTGACCTACGCTTCCCATCTACCACCCTA
>NW_011146048.1:0-540 GCF_000146605.3 Meleagris gallopavo
CCCCCCCCCCTCCATCCCCCCAACCCCAGAATCCCATAGCTGAGCCCCCGGCGCACTCACTGCAGGTACATGTAGAGGATGGCGCAGGAGGAGATGTAGGCAGAAAGGCCCAGCAGCTGCCGGGTGGGCTGCAGGCGACGGCCCACCGCCTCCATGATGTCCGCGGCCACGTCTGCCAGAGTCTTGCTGGAGTTCAGGGTCATGTCGAAGTGGTGCGAGGCTGAAATGTTGAACTCAAATTCCCGACGCAGGTGGTCCAGAGCTCGGTTGATGGCTGAGGGGTGACAGTGGAATGGGGATGGGGAGTGGGGAGGGGGGGGGATCCCAGAGCCCACGGTGGAGCCAGGGGGGGATGGAGAGGGACCCCAGACCCTATAGCAGAGAGAGAGGGGGGGAGAGGGGGATGGAGAGGGACCCCAGACCCTATAGTAGAGCCAGAGGGAGAAGAAAGGATTACAGAGAGACCTCAGACCCCACAGCAGAGCCAGAGGAGGATGGAGAGGGACCCCAGACCCCACAGCAGAGCCAGAGGAGGATGGA
>NW_011146049.1:0-464 GCF_000146605.3 Meleagris gallopavo
CCGCCCAACAGCCCCAATCAGAGCCCCCACGTTCACCCCTGCCCCACACACCTCCCCAGCCCCCCAGCAGCACCACCAGCATCCTCAAAGCAGACACCCAGCCCACTTCAGCCCCCAAAGCCATCGGCGACCCCCAGCCCCACCGACACTCCTTCACAGCCTGAGGGCCCCCCGAGCAGCTTCCATTCAGAACCTCAGCAACCCACAAGCAGTTCCCGCACCGACCCCCGAGTCCCCCAGCCGGCCCCACAAGCAGCCCCCAGACCCACGGCAACCCCCACCAACACCTCTCCGAGAAGGGCCGTACCGAGGGCAACCACAGCCCCCGGGCTTCCCTGTCCCTCAGCGCAGCCTCCGCCCGCTCCAGCCGCCGCTCCAGGGCCTCGATGCGGGCGTACAGCTCCTCCATCACCACACCGACACCCGACGGGACGGGATGGGGCAGCCCACCCCGCCGGCGCCGG
>NW_011146050.1:0-822 GCF_000146605.3 Meleagris gallopavo
ACGCTCTAAAAAGGCATGTGCAAGTTTGAGGAGCGACAACCGTAGTGCACTCAGGGAGAGAGTTTCGGACAGTGAGGAGTAATCATTTCTGGACTTCGGAGAAAAAACCCCCTCCACTCGCAGGTAGTGCAGGAGGCTGAATTCGCACTTGTCGGCATCGGAATCGCACTCCTTCGCTCTCACGCGCAGAAAGCGGCATTCGCGCTGAATCGCTCCGGAGACTTTGCCGTACATGGCCGAGAAATCGGGCTTCTCCACGAACGCCGCTTTCAGCCGTCAGCAGCGGTATCGTGTTTCTCGCTTGCCGAGAACGGGCCACTTCAGCCGGCTGCTTTTCTCCGACGAGTGAGCGGGCTCCTGTGCGCACATCGGAAAGGAGCGGTTTGCACTTAGCCTTCGCTACGTGCAGAATGCACCTGATTAGCTCCGAATACTATGTCTCTGCCTTTATTTCGAGCCACAATTCATGCTAGTCAGGTTTTCCACTGCTACACATCTGCATTCAGAGAGGAAAAGATTGGAAGGGAAAACCCTCTAATAAGACACCTGGAAGTTCGAGGAGAGACAGATGTAGTGCTCTCAGGGAGCACGTGACAGAAAAGTGGGGAGTGATCCTTTCAGGACTTCGGACAAAAAACCCCCCACTCGCAGGTATTGCAGGAGGCTGAATTCGCACTTGTCGGCATCGGAATCGCACTCCTTCGCTCTCACGCGTAGAAAGCGGCATTCGCGCTGAACCGCTCCGGAGACTTTGCCCGTAGATGGCCGAGAAATCGCGTTATCCTGAATGCGGCTTTCAGCCGTCATCAGCGGTCTCGTGTT
>NW_011146051.1:0-448 GCF_000146605.3 Meleagris gallopavo
CTCCCATGGGCTTCCTCAATTATCCCCAAAAGAGTCGGAGGAGAGGCTTTATCTTTCTTTATTCAAATAAGGAAGGCATACCCCCATGGGGTCTCACCAAGGATGGGATTTTGCAGAATCCCTTTTATCCTGCCTTCCGTTCGCATTGTCCCTTCCTTCTTTCCTCGGTGGCTGAAGTACGTGGAGGTTGCAGACTTCCCGGTCCCCCGAAGGTTCCCCCTTGTGTGTAACCTTTCAGGCCTGCACAGCACATCCACAGTTCGCAAGTCCAATTTGTCTACAGACTTTTGTAACTAAAAGCTTTGCTGGCGAGAACGTGCAGGCAGAGTGGAAAGGAATGTACACTGACTTGCAAGCGAGGGCATCTCATTCACAAGTCTCTGGTTAGCAAAGGCATCTCGTTTACGAGTCTCCCTGCGTAAGTGATTTTATTTGCAAGGGGATCTTC
>NW_011146052.1:0-506 GCF_000146605.3 Meleagris gallopavo
TGATCAAACTAATGCGAATCCAACTAATTAATGATGATGAACCTCCCTGCTCAGGGGCACCATCAAAAATCTCAGCTATTAAAGGCAAACGCTTTCCGGCTCCAGTGAGGAACAATACATCGCGAATTGCCTTGTGGCGTTACCTACGTGACCATGGTGAAGACATGAGAAAATGGCATGACCAAGCTACTCCTATACTACGAGCACGGGTGAAAGAATTACAAAGCAGATCAACCACCAGTGCAGTTGCTCCAGTTCTCACAGGTAATGAATAGAGAGGCCCTGCCCTCAGTCGGGGGGGGAAAGGGATAATCGAGTATATTGGACTGTGTGAATTTGATGGCCTGGCACGTCAGAACCACTGAAATATAAGGCACTGGTGGATACTGGTGCACAGTGCACTCTGATGCCCTCGAGTCATGAAAGGACAGAATCAATCCATATTTCCGGGGTGACTTGAGGCTCTCAAGAATTGACTGTGTTGGAGGCCGAGATAAGCCTCACTG
>NW_011146053.1:0-897 GCF_000146605.3 Meleagris gallopavo
ACACCTAGCAGCCCTTCAGCGCACTTGCGATCCCCCCAAAAAGAGAAGATCACAGCCCTGAAAGAAAAAAAGAAACCACTTACCCCATTCCAAGGACCAATACTCCCCCACACTCTCAAGTGTAGGAAGCAGCTTCCAGGTCCAAATACCTACCAGCCCTTAAGTACGCTCAGGGTTCCCTGCTAAAAAAGAGAGAGAGCAGCTCCACAATGGAGGAGAGAAAAAAAAAAAAAAAAATCAACTCACTCCATCACCAAAGAACAAGGCATACTCCAAAGGAAGCACTCCCAGGTTCACATGCTGCCCCTACTCTTCCCAGCCCTTAAATGGGATCAGGGAGGGTGGAGCCTGGCTCTGCCCCACTCCACAGCCAAACTGCCCCCAGCTGTGCTCGCAGGGCTGCACCACACCCCAGGTGCGGGTTCCACAAAAACAGGAGGGCAAGGGAATGCCCAGGCAAAGACAAGGGCCAAGAGAACATGGAAGGTAATGCCAAGGATGACGGCCCAGACAATACGGCAGGGAACACCAAAACTGAATGCCGACATGAACGTGGCAACACAAAGCCATGGGGTCATTAGGCCAAGGGAATGGGGCAAGGAACACAAAAATAGGAGGACAAGAGAATGTAATAGTGAAAACAGTGCAAGACCAGAGACAAGCAAGACACAGAACAAAGAGGATAGGCAGCCTTCTGGGCACCATGAAGCGCAATTCAGAGCTCTGGGGGAACCCTATTGTGCCGGGCTCTGGAATGGGTAAACGCTGGCGCGTGTGCATCGCCCTTACCTGCTGGGCAGACAATGACCAGTCAGCAAAGTGAGGTTCCGGGGCATGCCGGGAAATGCACATTCCACTTCCTTGCTGTTTCCACAGAGACCAACACATCTCTCCGTG
>NW_011146054.1:0-548 GCF_000146605.3 Meleagris gallopavo
TCTTCTGCCCAGCGTTGTATCAGTGCACCAGTAAAATGAGTTCGTTGGTGGCTCTCGATGACTTTAGGTGTCCCGTAGGCAGACATCAGTTCTGTGAGTGCCTTGATGGTATATGCCTGGTTTGCTTTCGGTACTGGATAAGGCTGCAGTAGCCCACTTGCAGCGTCAACACAGGTCAGGGCATATCTGGCCCCCTCAGACCGAGGAAGGGGCCCGATGTAATCGACCTGCCATCGCTGGAGAGGATTATGTCCTCTAGCAAGATGGGCTGTTGTTTCGGGCAGCGGTCTCGGTCTCATCTTGGAGCAAGCGTCGCAATCCCGGCATGCCTGGACGATGTCAGCTAGCTGTATGGGCAGTCCCCATGCTTTAGCAGCTGCCCACATTGCCTTTTGTCCCGCACGCCGTAGCTTCTGATGTAAGCAACGGGCGATGTTCTCGGATGGTGAATTCTCAATCCATCGAACTCGGGCCAGCGTGTCGGCTTCATCATTTCCCGGTGACTGTAGGGGCCGATGACCAGAAACATGGTAGACACGTACAGTCCT
>NW_011146055.1:0-513 GCF_000146605.3 Meleagris gallopavo
CACGGGGTTGTCGTGACCAAAGCGCTTGCTCTTGTGGAGCCTCGTACAACTGGCCTCGGCCATCCCTCTGGAGGGCCTTCCTCCCCTCAGGCAGCTGGATATATAGACACATTCATAACTACTATCTTCTTCTCTACCTTAGTCTTAGAGCACACGAGTTCAGCTGTTTCATTGCCATAAAACAACCCCATTGACGTCACGCTGCTGACACAACGTCCTTGCAAACGCAGCAGCACCTCCTGGCACCGATAGCTCCGGGTGCAACAAGCACAGGGCACTGGGTTGCTTTGGATGCAGTTTGAGCACGGATCTGAGGGCTTGGTGGAAAGCGCCTTGCAGAGCGTGCATCGTGTCCTGCACCAGGCAGAGCGCTGCACATCTCTCATCTCTCCAGGCTTCGGGGCTTTGAGCTGCGCAGTGTTTCTTGGGAGTTTGTCCCCCAGAACTCCAGAGCACATTGAGCTGTCCCTGGCAATTCACAGCTTGCAGAGTGTCAAACACAACAAAGAAAGA
>NW_011146056.1:0-473 GCF_000146605.3 Meleagris gallopavo
CTAAAGCAAAGGGGTTTTCGTTTTTGAAATAATCTACAGAAATTGATTTGCTTGGGTTGTGTCAGCCACTCAGAACTATTCCACGCACTGGGCACGGGGTGGATATGGACAGACATCATATTGCACAGCTACAAATCGGGGAATCTCTGCTCTTAGGGAGGAATCGGGATCACCACACAGCTGAAGCCCAGAATCGTCACAGAGACACAGCATCTAGAATCGGGAAACAGCAACAGAGCGTGAAGTAATTCAACCTACAGGAGCTGGTATCCTCAGCATCCTCGTAGATTCCTCAGACAACTGATTCACAGACACCTCAGACTCCAGTAACCCATCATAGCCCCACAGTATCAAACCACCACATCTTGTTTCCTCGCTCCCACAGAGGGAAATGCAGCGCGGAGCCCGCGTGGCTCTGCGCTGTGTCGCATGTGAGTATCCCCGTCCCCTGCTGATGTGCTCAGAAGGGCACA
>NW_011146058.1:0-497 GCF_000146605.3 Meleagris gallopavo
CTGAGTGCCTGACAAACCCAAGCAAAATCAATTTCTGTAGCTTATTTTAAATATATATATATATGTATATTTGCTTTAGTTTCTGCTCCCTGTTCCATTTATTTACGTTCTCCCTTGCTTCATATGTAACTTCCAACCTTGGCATTTTGCAGATAATACCTTTTCCCCCTCTCATCCTTCGATGGCTCCTGATGGTCCCTTGTTTCTCAGTTTTAATGGGCTCTCAGTGTCATGAGCCCGTTCGCGTAAGAATTTGGGAGTGGCGTTCACTCCATGAATCTTATCACAGTTAGTGTCCCTAGTTGCTATCATGCAGACTCCACCAACCTCCAACAGATAGATACAGCTACAATATACAATCCTAAGGGGGAGGCAGGAATGCATTTTTTGATGAGCATAGATATGCTGTAGTAGATGTAACAGTGTCTTAACAAGACTGGACATGGCTGGATGCACTTGGTTGTTTTCCACCTAGAGGACAGGTTACACACACCTAC
>NW_011146059.1:0-370 GCF_000146605.3 Meleagris gallopavo
TACTTCCGGGCGAAACCTGGTATTTCTGGTAGGAAACGCTGAGTTTTTGGTGAGAAAGCTGCTATTTCTGGCAGAAGACGTCATATTCCTGGGGAGAAATCTGGTATTTCTGGGAGAAAATGTCCTGTTTCTGGTTGAAACATGGTACTTGTGGGAGGAAACTGCAGTTCCTGGCGGAAAATGGCATGTTTTGGGAGAAAACTGGTATTTGTGGTGGAAAATGTCGTATTTTTGTGATAAAACTGTCACTTGTTGGAGAAAATACCATATTTTTGGGGAGAAAACTGCCATTTCTGAGAGTTAAATGCCATATTTCCGGGAGAAAAACTGGTATTTCTGGTAGAAAAACGCTGATTTTGTTGTGAGAGAA
>NW_011146060.1:0-360 GCF_000146605.3 Meleagris gallopavo
TCAGTGGGCAAGCTGGTGTTCTGGGAGAAAATGCCACCTTCGGGAGACAGAAATGTATTCGGATAGAATGAGCCACATATTTGTGAGGAAACGGGTGTTCTGAGGGAAACTGCCATCTACTTTGACACAGGTGGTGGTTCTGCAATAAAATGCCCCAAAGTCTGGGAGTAAGCGTCATAATGAGGAATGTAATGGAGTCGATTCTAGTTGAAAAGTTGTAATTTTTTTGAATTTAATCTGTTACTTCTGCATGGTAATGTGATATTGCTGATTCAATTGATATTGTTGATTGTAAGGTAGAGGTCATCAGAAGCGCACACGGAAACGTATTGCCAGACTACAACAAGTGCTATGCACTTC
>NW_011146061.1:0-362 GCF_000146605.3 Meleagris gallopavo
TATTTTGCGGTATAAAAATGTCGTATATTTTGCGATAAAACTGGCATTTCTTGGAGAAAATATCATATTTTTGGTGAAAAATGTACTATTTCTTGGAAAAGGTGTCATGTTTAAGGGAAGAAATCTGGTATTTCTGGGAGAAAATGTCATGTTTGGGGATAAGAAAGGTATTTCTGGTGAAAAACGTAGAGTCTTCGGTGATAAAACTGGAATTTCTGGGGCAGAATATCATATTTTGGGAGAAAGCTACTATTTCTCGGAGAAAACGTCATATTTCTGGTTGAAGAAACGGTATTGATGGGAGAAAACGTCCTATTTCTGGTTGAAAAATGGTATTTGTGGGAGGAAACTGCAGTTCCTGG
>NW_011146062.1:0-587 GCF_000146605.3 Meleagris gallopavo
AAACGTGTTTTGGGTGAGAAAGCTGGTATTTCTGGAACAAAATGTAATATTTCAGGGAGAAAACTGGTATTTCTGGGTGAAAATGTGATATTTCTGGGTAGAATATTGCAATTTCTGGGTGAAAATGGCGTACTTTTTGGGGAAAATCTCCACTTTCTTGGAGAAAATGTCCTATGTTCGGGAGGGAAACTGGTATTTCTGTGAGAAAATGTGGTATTTCTGGCCGAAAACTGCAATTCCTGGCAGAAAATGTCCTATTTTGGGGAGAGTCCTGGTATTTCTGGTAGGAAACGTTGTGTTTTGGGTGAGAAAACCGGTATTTCTGGGAGATATTGCCATATTGTTGGGGAGAACAACTGGTATTTTTGGTGAGAAAATGTAATATTTCAGGAAGAAAGGTGCAAGTCCTGGGAGAAAACGTCATGTTGGGGGAGAAAACTGCCATTTCTGAGAGAAAATGGCCTACTTGCGGGCAAAAACTGGTATTTCTGGTAGGAAACGCTGAGTTTTTGGTGAGAAAACTGGCATTTCTGGTACAAAACGTCCTATTTCTGGGAGAAAGCTGGTATTTCTGGGAGAAAATGTCC
>NW_011146063.1:0-520 GCF_000146605.3 Meleagris gallopavo
TGCATTAATAGGAGCTTTGCCATTCACTTCAGGAGAGAGATTCTAGCAGCAGCAGCTTTAGTTTTCCCTTTCAGCAACTGTACTGCTCTGAAGCAAAAACAAGAGTAGTCTGCTGCTTTGTCTTAAACCTGTTGTGTGAACAGCTAAGGTCTGAAACTACCCTGATGTGATCAGACATCAGAAGGTTACAGATCAAGGGGAAACTATTCCAGACATGCCGAAATGTTTAGAACGCCAAGCTTTCTTTGTACTGACAACTTTTCTGAAGAGACCTACATACTCTTGTTTTCCAGTGGCATTATGAGCAGATGTCAGCAACCTATCTCTTGCTTCAATCCAGGAAGGTTCGTGGCAAGCGCATCCACTTAAGGATTCCATCCCAAACAGGACAAGCCAGTGCAACACAGTCAGCAAGCCTGGGGGTAAGTGTTAGAGTTCAGCACAACATCCTGGTAAAAATGCTTGTGTGTGCTAAAGCTCTGCCTGGGTCAACAGCCTGGTGGCCTAACCATCTGTAAGA
>NW_011146064.1:0-511 GCF_000146605.3 Meleagris gallopavo
TCTCCAGAGCTTTCTCTTCTCCCACAGAAAACAATCCCAGTTCCCTCAACATTTCTTTCTAAGAGAGGGGCTCCAGCCCTCTGATCATCTTCGTGGCCCTTCTCTGGACCTGCTCCAAAAGCTCCACATCATTCCCGTGCTGGAGCCCCAGGCCTGGACGCAGTGCTGCACATGGGGCCGCACCAGAGCCGAGTCGAGGGGGACAATCACCTCCCTCTCCCTGCTGGTCGCTCCTCTTTGAATGCAGCCCAGGATACAGTTGGCCTTCTGGGCTGCAAGTGCACACTACTGGCTTATGTCCAGCTCTTTGTCCACCAGGATCCCCGAGTCCTCCGCAGAGCTGCTCCCAAGGGCTTCTACGCCCAGTTTGTACAAGCATCCGGGTATCCCCTTCATCAGGGACATCAACAGTGGGGTTGAGTGCACCCTAAGGACACCAAGCTGTGGGGTGCAGTGACACAGCAGAGGGACGGGATGCCATCCACAGAGACCTCAACAGGCTGAGCAGTGG
>NW_011146065.1:0-868 GCF_000146605.3 Meleagris gallopavo
GTAATGGAGTGTAATTGGGAGGAACTGGGAGGAATTTCTCGGAGTCGTGGTCTTTGTGGGTGCGTATGTCCCATTTAGGGAAGGAAAGGAGTATTTCTTAGCAGAACTGCCATAGCATTTAGGGAAAATATCGTATCCTTGAGAGACAAGTGGTATTTGTGGGAGAAGATGTCCTATTCTTGGTTGCAAGTGTCCAATTTGGTCTTGTCATCTAGTCTTTTTGGGAGAAATCGTGCGGTAGTTTGAAGAAAACAGGTATGCCTGGGAGAAAATATCATCTTTTTGGAAGCACAGGCCCAATTTCCAAGTGAAATGTGGTATTTCTGGGAGAAAATGACAAGTACGTGGGAGAAAAGTGGGCAATAGTGGGAAAGACTGACTTCTCTTGGAGGGCAAGTGTGGTATTTTTGGTGTGAAAAAGGGGGTCCTTTGGGGAGAAAACGGGGTGTAGATGGGAGAAAATGTCCTGTTGAGGAGTGTCCAGCAGTATTTTTGAGAGAAAAGGGAAGGTACTGTCAGAAAAGTGCTCTTTCTGGGAGAGAGTAGCATAGTTGGTTGGAAAAATGCCACCCATTTGTGAGAAAGCTGCTTTGTTTCCGGGAGAAAATAGCATTCTCTGGGGGAGAAGATGTCCTCTTTTTGGATGGAAAAGTAGTAGTTGTGGGAGAAGCTGTCCAATGTTTGGGCCCAAGGTAGCATTACTGGGAGGTAATGTCATTGTATTGGAGAAGGGTGGTATTTCTTGGGGAGAATGTGTTCTTTTTGGAAGCCAACGGTGTACTTTGGGGGGAAAAAGCGTCCTTTCTGGGAGAAAGTGTCCTAGTTTGGGGAGAACGTGTCATAGTGCGGAGTGTGGTGTAGCAGATTA
>NW_011146066.1:0-386 GCF_000146605.3 Meleagris gallopavo
GCAACTCACTGTACAAGGGCAACCAAATGTATTCAAGGCATACTTGCACAGGACTCTGAGGTAGAAAGCTGCTCGCTGAGGCGAAGATGAGAAATGAGGCAGGGGAAGCTTGACAGATTGAGAGTGATGAAGTGTCTGAATAAGAAGGAACAGAAGGATAGACATTACTGGATTCTATCAGACGCCAATATTCATTTGAAAAACATACTGGACACGTAGAGTAAAAAGCAACACAGGATCAACCTGCAACTATTTATTCCACTGTCTCAGTGATGGGAGCTATTTTACAAACTCTATGTATTTCTAATAAAAAAAACACAAATTCCTCCTCCAGTGTGTAATCAAATTAAGTTCATTTATGAGTTTAGGTAGAAAAAAAGACTTCT
>NW_011146067.1:0-340 GCF_000146605.3 Meleagris gallopavo
TCCACCTGCAAGGTAGAGAGGAAGAAACAAAGAAGCAACCGCAACCTTTGCTTCGGTTCTCTGCCCTTCCCCGCATGGCCCTGCTCACTGGGTTGCTCGTCAGCCAGCCAGGTTGCTCTCTGCTGGGGCTGCCAGTGTCACCATCCCCACTGCCATTGGTAGGTGTGGTGCCAGCACCTGCTGTGTGACCACGTAACGTTAAACCAGGTAGAAATGATTGGGAGCGCTGGGGCAAGGTAGGGAGCTGCCAGAGTCCTGTAGGACTCGGAGCAGGTCTTGTGTGGGGCTGACTTATCTTTTTTGAAGAGTGTGTCCTCCATTCTGTAGGGCTGAGAACGGT
>NW_011146068.1:0-749 GCF_000146605.3 Meleagris gallopavo
CACTAGAATGAACTGTCGCACGAAATAAAGACAGAGACATAGTATTCAGAGGTAGGCGGAGTGCATTCTGCATGTAGCCAAGGCGAAGTGCAAACCGCTCCTTTCCGATGCGCGCACAGGAGCCCGCTCACTCGTCGGAGAAAAGCAGCCGGCTGAAGTGGCCCGTTCTCGGCAAGCGAGAAACACTGCTGATTGCTGCTGACGGCTGAAAGCGGTGTTCGGGGAGAAGCGCGATTTCTCGGCCAGCTCCGGCAAAGTCTCCGGAGCGGTTCAGCGCGAATGCCGCTTTCCGCGTGTGAGAGTGAAGGAGAGCGATTCCGATGCCGACAACTGCGAATTCAGCCTCCTGCAACACCTGCGAGTGGGGGTTTTTTCTCCGCAATCCAGAAAGGATAACTCCCCACTTTCTGAAACGCTCTCCCTGAGAGCACTACAGCTGTCGCTCCTCGATGTTCCAGGTGTCCTATTAGAGAGGGTTTTCCCTTCCACTCTTTTCCTCTCTGAATGCAGATGTGTCGCAGTGGAAAACCTGACTAGAATGAATTGTCGCACGAAATAAAGACAGAGACATAGTATTCAGAGGTAGGCGTAGTGCATTCTGCATGTAGCCAAAGGCGAAGTGCAAACCGCTCCTTTCCGATGCGCGCACAGGAGCCCGCTCACTCGTCGGAGAAAAGCAGCCGGCTGAAGTGGCCCGTTGTCCACAAGCAAGAAACACGAGACCGCTGCTGACAGCTCAAAGCGGCGTT
>NW_011146069.1:0-517 GCF_000146605.3 Meleagris gallopavo
GTAGACTGGGCAGCCAGTTGTCAGGGTAACTGCAAATGCCTTGGCAAAAAGAAAAGGTCTCCTTTTGGAAACGTCTCATCTGGCACGGCTCACGTGGTGTTGGTGACCAAGTGTTTTTTCCTGTAAGTCAGGAACCCCTTCCTTTTCTTGACTGTATTTTGTATTGCTTTTCACTTGTAGTTTTCCTCTTTTTCAACCCCCTCTGCCATTGTTGTGTCCTTCTCATTCCAGTTTCCTCTTGGGAATAACAGAATGGTTATTTTGACATCATCTTCCAGTGGCGAGGATAGCCAAGACTTAGAAAAACACAGCACCACCCCCAGATCTGCGATGGCCGTGCTGCTGCTTGCTCTTATCTGTGCTTTTCCTTTACAGGACGCAGTTCTTTATTATGGCCCAAGGCCCCGTGGGCTTCTTCTCCTCCCACAAAGCTGCTCACCCAGGAGGAGGCACAGGCACGGACACGAGTCCACAGCAGCTCCCGTTGTGTCAGACAGCAGAGACGTTGGAGTGGAAG
>NW_011146070.1:0-317 GCF_000146605.3 Meleagris gallopavo
CGTTTTACAATACCAATAACTATACTATACTAATAGTTATAATACCTATTCCCAGCAACAGCCCCTGGTATAAGGACAACTAAAGCTACCCGTGCATTTAGAGTGGATGTCATGCATGTCCTGTGGAGTAAGCAAAAAAGTTAGAATCATTGAGAAACAGCATCCCTTCAAAACAAGTTTGGAAGGGATCAGTGGCAGAAGCAAGCGCTAAGCAGAAGTTGGTCCGGCCTGCTGATTTAGCGCAGGTGACCCATATGTGTTGCCGCGGGTTGATTTGGTGTGGTTCAGGTAGTGCTTCTGAGCCAAGGGCGAACACT
>NW_011146071.1:0-348 GCF_000146605.3 Meleagris gallopavo
CAAAAGGAGAAGACGCGGTGTGAGCCAGGGCGCCAGCTGCCCTTTCTGCTGGCTGGGATCAGCTGCTCACAGGCAGATTCTCGCATCGCCTCGAGGCCGTTCTTCCCAGGATCGACTGCGCCCCAATACCAAGGACTGTCCTGGGAAACGGGGTCACCCAGGCCACGGTGGGATGAAAATGTCCCCTAAATTCCTTTGTCTCTCCCACCACATCTGCCTCGCAGAAATGTCCGCAGGCCAGGGAGCATTTCCTGGAGGTGACTGGCTGAAATGTCCGCCTCTTGAGAGAAGGGCGAGCCTTCCCTCAGTTCCCTACGCAACGTGACCTGCGAGCTGAGGTGCCGGCGA
>NW_011146072.1:0-624 GCF_000146605.3 Meleagris gallopavo
ATAAAACTATGGGAGACTGTCCAAAGGAGGGCACCAGCACTGAGAGATGTGATGTTCAGAGTTTCACTGGGATTGACTGCTTGTTCAGACTGGGCCCTTCTCACATCCCACATCCTGGGGATGAGACACACTGCCCACATGGGACTTGGGCCTCATGGCATCCTTGCACCCCATGCAGAGTCTGGCAGCTGCTGTCCCCTGCTCTTTCATTTGACATCACACAAACCTCCATCCCACTGCCCCAGGAAGGGCCCTGAGCCAGCAGGAGGGACACGATCTCCCTGCCAAGGCTCTGGGGATCAGGCCTTGGCCTTCCTGCTTCACAAGACAAAGGAGGCTTTTCTCAGCATTACAGCCACCATCCCAGGGCCTTGGTCTGCCTGTAATCATGGCTTCCAATTATCTGCTCTAACAAGTCCCTGGGGAAGCTTGCTTGTGAACGGCCCTCAGTGGGGCCCATTAATACTCCAAGAAACTTCACTGTTCCTTCTGACTTGGTCTTCTGGAGCACTTCATGCAATCTTCTCTGTGCACTGGAGGTTGATGGACTCAGCAGCAAATGCCCCCTGGGGCCCATTACAACCTGAAGAGCCCTCCTGTGCCGTGTGCCTTCCTGTCATCTTC
>NW_011146073.1:0-557 GCF_000146605.3 Meleagris gallopavo
GGAGTCCTGCTCCATAAGGCCTGGGAGTACTGGTGGGTGGGAGCTGGACACAAGCCAGCAGTGGGCCCTTCCAGCCCAGAAAGCCAACCGTATCCTGGGCTGCATCCAAAGATGCGCAGTCAGCGGGCGAAGAGAGGAGATCCCCATCCCTCTGCTCTGCGCTGGTGAGGCCTCACCTGCAGTGTTGCGTCCAGATGTGGAGTCCTCGGTGCAGGGAGACATGGAGCTGTGCGAGTGCATCCAGAGTACAGCCACAAACACGAACCGAAGGATGGAACCCCTCTCCTGTAAGCAAGGAGAGCTGGGCTGTTCAGCCTCCTGGAGAAGTGAAGCCTCCAAGGGAACCTGGTAACAGCCTTTCAATACCTAAAGGCAAGAACAAGGGAAAATGGAGGTGAAAATCTAAGGAAAATGTCTTGTACAGTGAGGGTGCTGATGCAGTGGCACAGGTTGCCTTTCGAGGTGAGCCTGGCTCAGACTCTGAGCAACTTGATCTAGCTGTGGATGGTCAGCATGGGGGAGTCGGATCACATCGCAAACCTACCTGCATACAAGCA
>NW_011146074.1:0-461 GCF_000146605.3 Meleagris gallopavo
ACTTCCTTTGCTGTGTTGCCCCACACGATGATGTCATCAATATACTGTAAGTGCTCAGGAGCACCTCCCTGTTCCAGTGCAGCTTGGATCAACCCATGGCAAATGGTTGGGCTATGTTTCCACCCCTGGGGCAAACGATTCCAGGTATACTGAATGCCCCTCCAGGTGAAAGCAAACTGTGGCCTAGATTCTTTGGTCAAAGGAATGGAGAAAAAGGCGTTAGCAATATCAATGGTGGCGTTCCATTTGGCTGCCTTTGACTCCAATTCATATTGGAGTTCTAACATATCTGGCTACAGCAGCAACTCAATGGGGGTGTGACTTCATTCAGGCCACGGTAGTCCACCGTCAGCCTCCATTCTCCACTGGCTTTACGCACTGGCCATATGGGGCTGTTAAACGGTGAGTGAGTCTTGCTAATCACTCCCTGATTCTCTAGTTGGTGAATCAGCTTCTGAATG
>NW_011146075.1:0-450 GCF_000146605.3 Meleagris gallopavo
CAAATGGCCTTGGAAACCAATTCCAGACCAGCCATCCGGTGAGCAGGGCTGTGCAGGGGACAGCAGCATGGGGAAGAGGAGCAGGAGGCTGCTTCTAAGGCGTTTCCCATCTGCCTTGCAGATGGACAGCCCAACAGAAATGGTAACAGATGATCCCGAGGCCCTGAGGGCAATAGGAACATCTGGAGTTCCTTTCCTCCAAAAAGAGATAAGTCAGTCCCAAAATGGAGCCTGTCTTAATCCAAAAAATCCGTGCAATCTCCCGTGTTCCTACACAAAAACTTTTCCACTGCTTGGCTGACTCCTGACCCCACTGCAGGTGCTGGCACCACACCACCTGACTGCAGTGGCTTTGTCAACGCGGCCATGCTGGCGGAATGAGACTCAAATGGCCATGGAAACCAATTCCAGACCAGCCATCCGGTGAGCAGGGCTGTGCAGGGGACAGCA
>NW_011146076.1:0-459 GCF_000146605.3 Meleagris gallopavo
CAGTCAGCTGCAGTTATTCCCCGGAATGAACTGATAGCAGCAGAAAGGTCATGGCCACTTCCGACACTCAAACTGTACCAGCATTTCAGAGCACGCAGCCTTGGCATAAACCCTAAGGATAAACCAAATGGCATCTCTGTTCCAGCAATTTTTTCCTTCAATATACGTGAATAGACTGGAGGTACTAATCCCCACCAGTTCAGTTCTACCATTGTGTCTTACGGTAAGAAGAAAAGCAGGATGTTTAAGACTCTGTCAGGCACAGAACCTCCAGCACTGGAGGCAGCAGTTCTGAATTCTCGGTATCTTGTCATCATTTGTGCGCATGCACAAGAAACAGTGCAACGCACTGTACAAGGGCAACCAAATGTATTCAAGGCATACTTGCACAGGACTCTGAGGTAGAAAGCTGCTCGCTGAGGCGAAGATGAGAAATGAGGCAGGGGAAGCCTGACAGAT
>NW_011146077.1:0-840 GCF_000146605.3 Meleagris gallopavo
AGCATTGTAGGGGTTGGAAGGGACCTCTAGAGATCATCGAGACCAACCCCCTGCCAAAGCAGGTTCCTACACCAGGTCGCACAGGTAGGCGTCCAGGCGAGACTTGAATATCTCCAGAGAAGGAGACTCCACAACCTCCCTGGGCAGCCTGTTCAGGTGCTCCGTCACCTCACCGTGAAGAAGTTCTTACGCACATTCGTGCGAAACTTCCTATGCTGCAGCTTATGTCCGTTTCCCCTCGTCCTGTCTCCACGTACCACTGAAAAGAGACTGGCCTCACCGCTATGGCCGCCACACCTCAACACACACTGGTAGGACTAACCATATGTCTGTAATTGGTCACTGTCCACTGGACATTTGGTGGTTAATTCAGCAGATTTCAAAGTACAGTCATGACACTGTTGTCTTTCAGGAGCTGGCCATGGAGACCCAGGGACATCTCAGGGGAAATCAGTGGGGAGGATAGAAATGACGTCCTCTGCTGCTGAGCTGTTCTGGGCTCCTGGGACACAGGGAGCTCCTACAAGTGGGCAGTGGTGCAGAGAGACAGCTGTGCCCAGGAACAGCACCTGTGCACCACGTAGAATGGCTGGGGGCATGATCTACAGGAGACAGAGAGAAGTAAGAGAGTTTAAAGGCTGTGTTGCATGTTAGCAGGCTGAGAGCTCAGTGGAGGAACATTGCTTTTACAAGGTAACTCTCTCACTGCAGGCAATGTAGTCGCTTTTACCACGGGGATCATTAAATTTGGGCATCCCAATGCACATCAGGATGCAGACACTCTGTTTCTTGATCATGGAAAAAGACCTGCTCCAGCTGAGGGCTTCTGTGCTGCAGCAT
>NW_011146078.1:0-449 GCF_000146605.3 Meleagris gallopavo
CGTGGCTGTCTTGGGTTATTTACTTATTTAATGTTATCTTTCATTGTCGTATTTCCTGAAAAGTCTTCAGGTCTGGCATTCTAGGCTTTATTTTGAATCTGCAAACTCTAGTATTCTCGAGCAACTCCATCCTGTCAGTGGATTAGATTTCATACTCCATTGTAAATTGGAGTAATTATACTCCATTGTAAATTGTCAATTGCTTTTAAGAATTGGTATTGCAAGAAATGATTCTTGAGGTCCCTTCCAACCCGGGCCATTCTGTGATTCTGTGACTAGGAAAGGCGTTACAACGGAGGTGTGATGGTGGGAGGACTGGCAGAGCAGAGAGGTACTATAAAGGAAGGGAAGAAGATTGCTCCCCCATATCAGAAGATTCCAGGTGCAGAGGAAAAGCATCACCAAGGAGGGACCTCCAGAAGGAGATCCTTCCCCAGCTGCAGTCAGCC
>NW_011146079.1:0-519 GCF_000146605.3 Meleagris gallopavo
TGGTGACTCGAGGGCATTAGAGTGCACTGTGCACCAGTATCCACCAGGGCCTTATATTTTCGTGATTCTGATGTGCCAGCCCATCTAATCCACACAG
This sequence comes from Meleagris gallopavo, assembly GCF_000146605.3. Taxonomy (NCBI): domain Eukaryota; kingdom Metazoa; phylum Chordata; class Aves; order Galliformes; family Phasianidae; genus Meleagris; species Meleagris gallopavo. The sequence continues at coordinate 98 of NW_011146079.1, forward strand.
TCCAATAAACTCTATTATCCCTTTCCCCCCCTGGCTGGGGGCAGGCCCTCTATTGTTACCTTCATTGTCTGCAGCAACTGGAGCAATCACCTTTTTGGAGAAGTTCACCTTGGTGGTTGATTTGTCTTGTAACTCTCTTACCCGTGCTTGAAGTACAGGAGTAGGTTGTTTATGCCACTCCTTCATATCTTCTCCATGGTCACGTAGGTAATGCCACAAGGCAAAACGTGATGTGGTCTTACTGTGGTCACTTGCTCGAGCAGGAGAACGTCTTCTTTTGATGGCTGAGACATTAGATGCCACCGGCTGGGAGGAAATCAAGTTGATGAGCCCCTCCAATAGGCTGTTTTGGGGATTCTGGTCCCCATTTGATGTATCCGTTACCTCCACGGATTTATCAGCTTCAGGCACGGTTGATAGTT
>NW_011146080.1:0-308 GCF_000146605.3 Meleagris gallopavo
AATCCTTGCCGAGCAGCAGAGCCGTGTTGAGTCCAAGAGCCAGCCCACCAACTGGCTCTGCTGGCTTGGCCTTCCCACCTGCTCCACCAAGACCGAGCATGGGAAGAAAGAGCAGGTACTTCCCGAGCAGGAGAGTCAGATTGAGCCCAAGAGCCAGCCCTCCAACTGGCTCTGCTGGCTTGGACTAACATCCTGCTCCACCAAGATGGAGGACGCAAAGAAAGACCAGGTCCTTCATGAGGAGCAGCGTCCCATCGAGTCCAAGAGCCAGCCCCCCAGCTGGCTCTGCTGGTTTGGACTAACCACCT
>NW_011146081.1:0-762 GCF_000146605.3 Meleagris gallopavo
CTGGTTAATGGCAGCACGCCGCGTTACTTGGCCTGACAAGGTCGCTATCCCATTGCAAACGGGTTTATGATCCTCCGTGGAGGACCTTCACACCCATACTGGCCAATTAGGCACGAGGGAGGCGACGTACGAAGAAGCGTTTGAAAGCCCAGAGTTGACAAAATCTTTGGCAGGGATGAGGAACACTTGATTGTACAACAGGCTCCCTCCCGTCTTTATGAACCTTAGTGTCCATATTAACCCTCCTAGAGGCCTCGGAGGCCACTGTCCAACAGGTTGCCCAGCTGGTAGCTGATCTGGGGGAGTCAGAGTGCCTGAGAACAAGGCGCAATGGGTCAAGGGGTGGTGGATGGAGCCAACGTACTCCCAGTCACTAAGACCAGAAAGGCCGCCCCACGGACACCCCCTGACAGGGCCCCATGCGGGTGTCCCAGAAACAAATGTTCAACCATCTCACACGGGCTGGGCGGCCTTTGCCAAGAGCGACCGGCAACCTCATCATATTTTACTGCAATGACGGAAACAGCTGCGAGACGATCAAAAACTTCAAAGTACTCCCAAAAAGAGCCAGGCTACAAATAACGCAGCAAATGCCAATGGGAACCTGGAACTCAGAGAACTTTACAGTCCCTAGGAGAAGAAAAAAGGACTCCTCGGGTGACTTGAGCTACGATGCCCAGCCACCTGAGGAAAAAGAGCTGGCCATCGGGCAGGTTATGGCACGACAGGGGATGGGGGTTCCCCTGTAACGGGGGCCTCCAG
>NW_011146082.1:0-597 GCF_000146605.3 Meleagris gallopavo
TCACATTACTGGGGGAGAATCCTTGTATTTCTGGTAGGAAACGTGTTTTGGGTGAGAAAACTGGTGTTTCTGGAACAAAATGTAATATTTCAGGGAGAAATCTGGTATTTCTGGGTGAAAACGTGATTTTTCTGGGGAGAATACTGCAATTTCTGGGTGAAAATGTCACATTACTGGGGGAGAATCCTTGTATTTCTGGTAGGAAACGTGTTTTGGGTGAGAAAACTGGTGTTTCTGGAACAAAATGTAATATTTCAGGGAGAAAGCTGGTATTTCTGGGTGAAAACGTGATATTTCGTGGGGAGAATACTGCAATTTCTGGGTGAAAATGTCACATTACTGGGGGAGAATCCTTGTATTTCTGGTAGGAAACGTGTTTTGGGTGAGAAAACTGGTGTTTCTGGAACAAAATGTAATATTTCAGGGAGAAATCTGGTATTTCTGGATGAAAACGTGATATTTCTGGGGGAGAATACTGCAATTTCTGGGTGAAAATGTCACATTACTGGGGGAGAATCCTTGTATTTCTGGTAGGAAACGTGTTTTGGGTGAGAAAACTGGTGTTTCTGGAACAAAATGTAATATTTCAGGGAGAAA
>NW_011146083.1:0-566 GCF_000146605.3 Meleagris gallopavo
AAGCCAACGGTGTACTTTGGGGGGAAAAAGCGGCCTTTCTGGGAGAAATCGTCCTAGTTTGGGGAGAAAGTGTCATAGTGCGGAGTGTGGTGTAGCAGATTAGGGGGAATTGGGAGGTATTCCTAAGAGAACTGTCATTTCTGGGTGGAAAGGTCTTATGTGGGGGGAAAAGGTGAGGAATGTGTGAGAAAGTCTGGTGTTTCTGGGAGTAAATGCCATCTTTTGGGGGCTAGAAATGGTATTTCTGGTGGGATGTGCCACATCTTTGTGAGGCAATCGGTGTTTGTGAGGGCCAATGGCATATATTCTGGATCGAAATGGTCTTTCCGCAGTAAAAGTCCAAAAGTCTGGGAGTAAGTGTCATGATGAGGAATGTAATGGAGTGTAATTGGGAGGAACTGGGAGGAATTTCTCGGAGTCGTGGTCTTTGTGGGTGCATATGTCCCATTTAGGGAAGGATAGGAGTATTTCTTAGCAGAACTGCCATAGCATTTAGGGAAAATGTCCTATCCTTGAGAGACAAGTGGTATTTTGTTGGGAGAAGATGTCCTATTCTTGGTTGCAAG
>NW_011146084.1:0-399 GCF_000146605.3 Meleagris gallopavo
ACTATGTGAGGTTGTCCTCAAAATCCCCATTGGAGACCTCTGAAGGACTCCCGGAACCCCTGGGGACCCTCTGATCTCAAAGAGACCCCTCTGGGACATCTCCAGACCCTTCTGGATGACTCCAGGCCCCCCCCGGGGACCCCAAGACAACTCCAGAACATCTCCAGATTCTTCCAGAAGACAACAGGAGCCTCTGAATCCACCTGAGGACCCTCTGGGCCCTGCAGGATCAATCTGGGACACCTCTAGACCCTTCTGGGTGAATCCAGGGACCCCCTGGATCAACATGAGGACCCCCTGGACCTCTGGGACACCCCCAGACCCTTCTGGATGACTCCAGGACCACTCAGACCCACATGAGGTCTCTCCGGACCCTACCAGACTCCCCTGGGACATCTC
>NW_011146085.1:0-421 GCF_000146605.3 Meleagris gallopavo
ATGGCTGCACTCTGTGCACCATGTTGCTTACCACCAGAGAAGGCTCAGCTACCCAACACCATTTTGCTTCCATCTTGTCTGAGAACTGCTCATTATGCACAGCCCTCATCTTTGCTTTGCTTTGGTGAGGTGGGGACTGCCATTGCTTCCTCAGTCCCACACACCCCTTCCCATCCCACACTGCCATGGCAGATCAGGTTCTGGACCACCTGAGGACCCAAACAGCCAGGAGTCTTTGGGTCCTGACGAGATGAGTCCCAGAGTTCCGAGGGAATTCACCGCTGCAGTCACCGAGCCACTCTCCATGGTATTTCACAAGTCGAGGCAGTCAGGTCAAGTCCCTGCTGAGGAGAAAAAAGGTAACAGCACACCTCTCAGGAAGGATAGAAAGTGTGACGCGGGGAACTACCAGCATGTCAGT
>NW_011146086.1:0-397 GCF_000146605.3 Meleagris gallopavo
AAAAACACCCACAGCATGGATGCAATTAGCACATAGCCCTATGAATTACAGCCATCCAGCTTGAGATCCTCCAGAAAAGCAGAGCTCACAGCTCTGAAATCAAGCAGGAATCACTCACCCCATTCTAAGGGCTCACCCCACACCCCAAAGGAAGCAGTCTCCAGATTCAGATGCTGCTCTTACACCTAGCAGCCCTTCAGTGCACTTGGGATCCCCCAAAAACAGAAGATCACAGCCCTGACAGAAAAAAAGAAACCACTTACCCCATTCCAAGGACCAATACTCCCCCACACTCTCAAGTGAAGGAAGCAGCTTCCAGATCCAAATACCTACCAGCCCTTAAGTACGCTCAGGGTTCCCTGCTAAAAAAGAGAGAGAGCAGCTCCACAATGGAGAA
>NW_011146087.1:0-551 GCF_000146605.3 Meleagris gallopavo
TGTGCTAATTGCATCCATGCGGTGGGTGTTTTTTAAGGGCAATTGTGTGCATCCTTGTTGTGTTTTAAATTATGTTCTGCGTCTCTTCTGATTTCATTTTGCAGCCCTGATGGAGTTGAAGGATTGCCTGGGCTCCTCCAGTCAGTGGTGTGAGATGTGTCCAGCAGGTAATGAACATCATGCACCCCATGTTGGTGCGCTGCTTGTATGCAGGTAGGTTTGCGATGTGATCCGACTCCCCCATGCTGACCATTCCACAGCTAGATCAAGTTGCTCAGAGTCTGAGCCAGGCTCACCTTGAAAGGGCCAGCACATCCACCATGTCTCTGGCAACCTGTGCCGCTGCCTCAGCACCCTCACTGTACAAGACATTGTCCTTAGATTTCACCTCCATTTTCCCTTGTTCTTTCCTTTAGGTATTGAAAGGCTGTTACCAGGTTCCCTTGGAGCCTTCACTTCTCCAGGAGGCCGAACAGCCCAGCTCTCCTTGCTTACAGGAGAGAGGTTCCATGCTTGGGTTCGTGTTTGTGGCTGTACTCTGGATACACTCG
>NW_011146088.1:0-378 GCF_000146605.3 Meleagris gallopavo
CTTGCTACTGTTTTCACTATTACATTCTCTTGTCCTCCTATTTTTTGTGTTCCTTGCCCCCAATTTCTCTTGGCCTAATAACCCCTTGGCTTTTGTGTTGCCACATTCATGTCGGCATTCAGTTTTGGCGTTCCCTGCCGTATTGTCTGGGCCGTCATCCTTGGCATTTCCTTCCATGTTCTCTTGGCCCTTGCCTTTGGGCATTCCCTTGCCCTCCTGTTTTTTGTGGCAACACCTGGGGCGGGGTGCAGCCCTGCGAGCACAGCTGGGGGCAGTTTGGCTGTGGAGTGGGGCAGAGCCAGGATCCACCCCTCCCTGATCCCATTTAAGGGCTGGGAAGAGTAGGGGCAGCATCTGAACCTGGGGAGTGCTTCCTTT
>NW_011146089.1:0-470 GCF_000146605.3 Meleagris gallopavo
GAGAAAATGTCATGTTTGGGGATAAAATAGGTATTTCTGGTGAAAAAAGTAGAGTCTTCGGTGATAAAACTGGAATTTCTGGAGCAAAATATCATATTTTGGGAGAAAATCCGTATGTCTTGAAGAAAATGTCATGTTTTGGGGGCAAAATCTGTTATTTCTAGGAGAAAACGTCATATTTTTCGAAGAAAAAATGGTATTTGTGGGAGGAAACTGCAGTTCCTGGCAGAAAATGGCACATTTTCGGGAGAAAGCGGCTATTTGCGGTATAAAATGTCGTATATTTGCGATAAAACTGGCATTTCTTGGAGAAAATATCATATTTTTGGGGAAAAATCTACTATTTCTTGGAAAAGGTGTCATATTTAAGGGAAGAAATCTGGTATTTCTAGAGAAAATGTCATGTTTGGGGATAAAATAGGTATTTCTGGTGAAAAACGTAGAGTCTTCGGTGATAAAACTGGAATTTC
>NW_011146090.1:0-313 GCF_000146605.3 Meleagris gallopavo
GCGGCGTGTGTGTGAGCTGGGCACAGCTTAGGCTGAGCAGTGACCAGGTGAGCTGGGTTTGGTGCTGGGTGGGTGCTGGGAGGTGTCTCAGCAGAAAAGCTGGGCTGGGGAGGAGTTTCCAGCTCCAACGGTGCCCTTCTGAATGGCTGTATCCAGGGAGAATGGGGTCTTGTTGAGATTCCATCCCATGTTTCAGTGGGATGATGAAAAGGCATTCCTCACCTGCAAAATTGCTGCCGGGCCCCCGCCTTCATGTCAGACCTAAAAAAGGAAGCAGAGCGCAGACTTCATAGAGTGCAACTTGTGCCTCACT
>NW_011146091.1:0-526 GCF_000146605.3 Meleagris gallopavo
CGCTGGTGCTGGCCTGCGTTGCTGCGTCATGGACGTGGAAGGAATGTCTGTGAGTTGTCTTTTTCCTCCAGACACTTCATTGCTGCGTTTGGCAATGAAGCACTTGTGGTGCTGGGGTCCTGGGCAGCCAAATCAGCTGCTGGCAGTACACTGTCAGGATTTGTGTGGCAAGGTCTTCTAAGTTTGCTTGCCCTTATTTCCTGTCAGTGAGTAGTGCTTTCTGAAACTCCTTTTCACAGTGTGTGCAAGAGAGGAGAGAGAGCGGCAGAGCGAGCTCATCCTGACACCGACTGGGAGGGAGTTCCAGCTGGAGATGGAAGGGAGAGTGGAGCTGGGAGAGGCAACGAGAGAGATTCTTGCCCAAGCAAACAGGAATCTCAGCAATAGTTCCAGTCCACTCCGTTCTGCCATCCCAGAGGCCAAAGGTCTTCAACCTCGTCTGGAAGACCTGGAGCGTGACCTCCAAGCCATGAAAGAGGTCCGTGGGAACAGTCGTGAGTGCTGCTTTCTGTCAGAGGCCGGCCCT
>NW_011146092.1:0-766 GCF_000146605.3 Meleagris gallopavo
CCCTTTTCCCAGTCCCCTCTTTCCGACCCCCAGAATCCCCTCTCCTCCTCCCAGCTATCCCCACTCCATTTCCCCCATTCTGATCCCTAGAGTCTCCTACCACGCCCCAGTCCCCCCTATTTGACCCCCAGGATCCCCTGTCCTCCCTTTTCTTCTCACCTCCTCACCCCTTTTTCTGACCCCTAGAGTCCCCTGTACCCCCCCGTGCTCTCCTCCCTGATCCCTGGTGTCTGTTCCCCCATTTTGACCTCCAGTCCCCCCCAACTGGCCACCTTTTCTGCCCCATAGAAGCCCCCCACAACTCCTGGCTCTCCTCTCCCACTCCTCCCTCTGCCCCCAGATGTCCTTTCTGCCTCATGGAGACTCTGTTCACCTGTTTCCCCCACACAACCCATTAAGTTCCTCCCAGAATCTCTTTCAACAACATTGAGACCCCATTCCCCTCTTCCCCCTGCCCCGTGTCCCCTGAGGTCTCCCCCAAACTCCCTTTCCACAGCATGGAAGCCTCACTAACCTATTTTTTCCTCCCACAACTCCCCTTTCCATCCCTGGAGTCCTGCAGAAAAACCTGGAGATGTCCTAGGAGGGTTTGGAGCATTCAGGGGGTCCCCAGGTTGGCCGCGGGGGTCCCTTGAAGGATCTGGAAGCTCCCAGGATGGCTCCAGGAGCTCTGAGGAGCCACTGGGATGATCTGGAGATGTCCCAGGGGAGTCTGGTAGGGTCCGGAGAGTCCTCATGTGGGTCTGAGTGGTCCTGGAGTCATCCA
>NW_011146093.1:0-304 GCF_000146605.3 Meleagris gallopavo
TGCTTACCAAAACCTTGACGTTCTGGGGCCGCCTTCCGTGGGGGTGCTGGGATGGGGGGGACGGGCAGCAGCGCAGGAGCCGGGCGAGGGCGGGAGGAAGCGGTGCTCTGCAGGGCCGTGGCTCTGCTGCTGGCCGAGCGCGCTCTGCGCCCGGGGGTGGCCCAGGGGGGAGCTCAGAAGATGGGTGCTGGGAAAAGCGGGAGCCTTTCTGCTCCGGCTTCCTGCTGCTCCCCCGCAGATGGATCCCGGTTCCCGGCGGAGACCCCGGCCGGAGCCCGGAGGCTTCGGGTGTCTTTTTCTTCGC
>NW_011146094.1:0-534 GCF_000146605.3 Meleagris gallopavo
TCTGAATACTATGTCTCTGCCTTTATTTCGAGCCACAATTCATGCTAGTGAGGTTTTCCACTGCTACACATCTGCATTCAGACAGGAAAAGAGTGGAAGGGAAAACAAGCTCTAATAAGGCATTTGCAAGTTCGAGGAGCGACAGCTGTAGTGCTCTCAGGGAGAGCGTTTCAGAAAGAGGGAGAGATCCTTTCAGGACTGCGCAGAAAAAACCCCCCACTCGCAGGTAGTGCAGGAGGCTGAATTCGCACCTGTCGGCATCGGAATCGCACTCCTTCGCTCTCACGCGCAGAAAGCGGCATTCGCGCTGAACTGCTCCGGAGACTTTGCCGTAGCTGGCCGAGAAATCGTGTTTCTCCCCGAACTCCGCTTTCAGCCGTCAGCAGCGGTCTCGTATTTCTCGCTTGCCGAGAACGGGCCACTTCAGCCGGCTGCTTTGCTCCGACGAGTGATCGGGTTACTCTCCGCAGATCGGAAAGGAGCGGTTTACACTTCGCCTTGGCTACATGCAGAATGCACTACGCCTACCTCTGA
>NW_011146095.1:0-441 GCF_000146605.3 Meleagris gallopavo
AAGACAGGCTCCATTTTGGGACTGACTTATCTTTTTTGGAGGAAAGGAACTCCAGATGTTCCTATTGCCCTCAGGGCCTCGGGATCATCTGTTACCATTTGTGCTGGGCTGTCCATCTGCAAGGCAGATGGGAAACACCTGAGAAGCAGCCTCCTGCTGCATTTCCCCATGCTGCTGTCCCCTGCACAGCCCTGCTCACCGGATGGCTTCTCTGGAATTGGTTTCCATGGCCATTTGAGTCTCATTCTGCCAGCATGGCCGCGTTGACAAAGCCACTGCAGTCAGGTGGTGTGCCAGCACCTGCAGTGGGGTCAGGAGTCAGCCAAGCAGTGGAAAAGCTTTGGGCTAAGAACACGGGAGATTTTAGCGATTTTTTTGGAGCAAGACAGGCTCCATACTTGGACTGACTTATCTTTTTTTGGAGGAAAGGAACTCCAGCTA
>NW_011146096.1:0-489 GCF_000146605.3 Meleagris gallopavo
AAAAAACGAAAAAGGTGCAAGATAGACCGGCAGGGGTGCCCCCTGACCAATGGCCCCCTGCCGAAACGTATTTGCATGTGACAGCCAGACCATACACTCCTACTAATGGACCTGGTGCAGCGATTTTGGCAGAGGCCGAGAGAGAGTATACCTGCATGGCTGCTCAGGTTATGGGATTCAGGAGCAGAAAGTGTTATGGTTAATGGGCCGGAAATGTCAAAGCTGGCCACCATAGCATTACATCCTGCTGTCAGGCAGAGACTATACGCTGCCATCCAGTATAGCAATGAGAACCACTCAAATAATAGATTGGTTAATGGCAGCGTGCCGGATGGTCTGGCCAAATAAACAGATATTCCCCTAAACATAGGACTATGGTCCTCCATGGAGGACCTTCAAAACTACATTCGCGACTTAGGCATGAGAGAAGCAATATATGACGACTCGTAGGATAGCCCGGATATGATCCAGTTCTCGGCGGGCATGCGA
>NW_011146097.1:0-503 GCF_000146605.3 Meleagris gallopavo
TTTTTTTTTGCTATTCCCCAACTGTTTATAGAACGGGAATGGGATCAATAGCAAAGTGTACTCAGAGATGAATGCCCACTGCGAGGAGCTGAGCTGCCCAACCAGGCTGTAAACCAGCCCGGTGCTTTTACTCCTTGGCCTTGGTGGCACCAGCTGCGTGCCGCAATTCCCCAGAGGCCTCTTGGAAGGCATCAAATGTGCCTCGGTGCTGCCCAACAGTACACTGTCGCCATGGTTCCTGACCCTGCGGCAGGTTTCTAGCCTGATTTGTGTCTCACTCCCTTTCTGCACTATTTCAGGGTGCTGTTTGTGCCGCTACAGATGAGGAGCGGCTGGTCAGAATGCAGGACGTCATCCAGCAACTGCCCGCTCCTCACTACAGGTCAGTGCTGCCCTCAGCCTGCTGAGCTCAGCCCTGCTGCACTTCAGAGGGCAACGGTGCCATTCCAGGCTTTGTCTCCCGCTAGCAACACGATGCCTGTGTGTGCTGAAGCGGTTGAAGG
>NW_011146098.1:0-443 GCF_000146605.3 Meleagris gallopavo
GGGCCGCGACGTCACTGTGCGGAGCCCCGGCCCTGCTGTCACCCCGCGGGCTGGGAGCCGGCCCCACACGGGGCTGTGCTGGAACTGGGGGCACGCTCCGTGCTGGAGCTCTCCCCGTGCTGCCATCACCTCCCCCTCCGTGTCCCCGGCAGGGCTCGGTGGTGTCACGCAGCTCCGTGTCCCAGCTTTCCCTGCCGGCTCCGTTCCCAGGGCCCTACAGGGCAGGGGTGCGTGGGGGCTCGGGAGGAGCTCAGCCCTGCTCAGACCGCTGCTTGGCAGGCAGGGTGGGAGCTTCCTGCAGCTCTCGGGTCCGGCACGGCCCTGCGGGAGCTTTTCCTGCAGCCCCCGGCGGCGATGGGATCCGGCCCGGCCCTGGGCCAGGCTGCTCCAGCTCCTGCCGCGGGGCGAGCGCCTCACCAGCGATGGGGGCCCTTCCGCCCCAC
>NW_011146099.1:0-495 GCF_000146605.3 Meleagris gallopavo
TTTTTCTCCAAGAAATACCTCTTTTTACACGAAAATACCCCTTTTTCTCCCACAAATACCTGTTTTTACACAAAAATACCCCTTTTTCTCTCACAAATACCTCTTTTTACACGAAAATACCCCTTTTTCTTCCAGGAAATACCTTTTTTTACACGAAAATACCCCTTTTATCTCCCAGAAATACCCTTTTTACACGGAAATACCCCTTTTTCTCCCACAAATACCTGTTTTTACATGAAAATAACCCTTTTTCTCCCACAAATACCTGTTTTTACACGAAAATACCCCTTTTTCTCCAAGAAATAACTGTTTCTACACGAAAATAACCCTTTTTCACACACAAATACCTGTTTTTACATGAAAATACCCCTTTCACTCCCACAAAAACTTATTTTAAACGAAAATACCCCTTTCTCTACCACAAATAAATGTGTTTTAAAAAAATATTTCTTCTCCCTGAAAAAGATTTCTTTTCGTGTAAAAACAGGTATTTGT
>NW_011146100.1:0-545 GCF_000146605.3 Meleagris gallopavo
TTGTGAAAACAAGCATCTTGGTAATTCTATTAAGAGCACCACAGGAGAGATTTGGGAAGGGAGACACACGATCCTTGCCCAAAAGGAAGATGGCAGGAGTATCACTGCCCATCAGTCTGAACTATATCGGCGTCCGTTGGTTCTGATGGCATGATACCCTTTCTCCACAAAAAAAGCAATACAAAAATCAGCTTGGACTCTCCTTACCATCATCCTCTTCAGGTACATATCCAGGCTTATTCTTATCACAGAAGGATGTTGAAGGCAGCTTGAGAAAGCCAGCAAGATCTCTGCTCTGGGGTAGCTGTTAGCTCATCAGCAGTAATAACATCATCAGATGGTGGATCGTCTGATGACACAGTTGTCATCTCAGCTTTGGACAGAAACTGAGCAAAACGTGAAGACTGAATTACTCCAGAACAGCAGCAACATTAACCCCACAACGCCCTTATTGCTGAGCTAATTAATTCCTAGTTAGTTACAAACAGATTTGGACTCGACGCACTTTCTCCTTGCCCACAGAAAAAAAAATAGTCCAAGTTACA
>NW_011146101.1:0-499 GCF_000146605.3 Meleagris gallopavo
AAACTTGACAGCCATTTAAATCAAGAAATTCAGCAAACTCACATCCACTGCACGCTGTCCTCCTTTGTTACTGGGGCATCCACGTACTGCAGTGAAGTTCCACCATGGGATGGAGGAGCCCAAATCTCAGGCTCACAAGCTGACCGGTTCTCAAAAATCATTGGGCTGCTCTCACAAGCCTGGGTAACTACTGTCCAGGTGAACTGAATTTTATTTTCTTTGTTTGTTTGTTTTGTTTGTTTTTCCTTCTCCCCATACTGGGGTTTTCTTACGCAAAGGCAAATAATTTTAGACTTTCTTTGGCGAAACCAGGCAGAAAAAAAAAAGTGTACTTCAAATCCAGGTCGGCAAACCCCGCTTACTTATTCCTTACCTTTTTTTTTAATAGCGTGCATGGATTTACACCATGGGTTGCATATCTTCAACATTTCTATTAAGTGCCCTCAAACCTTGTCCCAAACTATAGCTCTTGCCATCCAATTGTTCATTTGCAAGATTG
>NW_011146102.1:0-305 GCF_000146605.3 Meleagris gallopavo
GCATCCAAGGGGGAGCCACAATACTGAGGGGTTGGGGGCTCTGCATCCAATGGGGAGCCGTGATACTGGGATGTGGGGGTGCTGGTCCCCAGTACTGGGGGTGGGGGGGTCAATGGGGTCTTTGTGGGGACCCCCGCCGAGGTGGCGCTGATCAGGATGACCGCGGATGGGCGGTGAGGACCCCCGGAAATGGGGAGACCCCCACCCTAAATGGGGAGACCCCCACCCTAAATGGGGAGACCCCCACCTGTATTCGTCTAATGGGGAGCCAGGATATTGGGGGGTCGGGGGCTCTGTATCCAATG
>NW_011146103.1:0-588 GCF_000146605.3 Meleagris gallopavo
GTCTGCTTGGATCCCCAGACAGGCTGCAGCTCAGGAGGTCAACACAACAGAAATAACACAACATGCAACTGGAAAACACATCTCAAAGCCGAGAAGAGCCAACTCTCTGACCTTGGGCACAACTCACCAACCTAGAGCCAGGCCTGGCAAACTTGGCCGATCTGAGCATGCGGGAGGGGGCTGCAATCAGACCAGAAGTGTCCGCTTCAATTGCAGCTCCTTGTAGAGAGGAACATCAAACAGTAACAGGTGTGAATGAGTTGGAAGATGCCCAAAGACTTTCAGTCAGCTCTCAAATCCATAGGACTCCTTTCACATTACTCCATTCAATAAAAGATTTCAGACTCGTTCCATGCACTCAAACTGACCGAGCAGTGGTATCACAATCACTCGTAACACACGGAAGCACCCAAACCCTGAGGATTTCTTTTCCCCTCCACTACCAGGTTCTTCTTAGCACACAGGACTTCTCCTGCTGCTATCAAACAAAGCCAGCAGTACAAAGCAAGCAGCCACCGAGGACTCTAAAAGCAAAGTCTGATCCACAAAGCACACCTCAACTTCACAAGCACACCTGAGCCGCCTCCT
>NW_011146104.1:0-454 GCF_000146605.3 Meleagris gallopavo
ACACAACAAGGATGCACACAATGCCCTTAAAAAACAACCACCGCATGGATGCAATTCGCACATAGCCCTATGAATTACAGCCATCCAGCTTGAGATCCTCCAGAAAAGCAGAGCTCACAGCTCTGAAAGAAAGCAGGAATCACTCACCCCATTCTAAGGGCTCACCCCACACCCCAAAGGAAGCAGTCTCCAGATTCACATGCTGCTCTTACACCTAGCAGCCCTTCAGTGCACTTGCGATCCCCCAAAAAGACAAGATCACAGCCCTGAAAGAAAAAAAGAAACCACTTACCCCATTCCAAGGACCAATAGTCCCCCACACTCTCAAGTGAAGGAAGCAGCTTCCAGGTCCAAATACCTACCAGCCCTTAAGTACGCTCAGGGTTCCCTGCTAAAAAAACAGAGAGAGCAGCTCCGCAATGGAGGCGAAAGGAAAAAAAAAAAAAAAAAACAA
>NW_011146105.1:0-697 GCF_000146605.3 Meleagris gallopavo
TGCCTCCACCATGGTGAGCACATAACGCTTACCATTACGAGATCGTGACAAGGTGATATAATCAACCGGCCATGCCTCCCCATATTTATACTTTAGCCATCGCCCTTCCCCCCAGTGTGGTTTCATCCTTTTGGCTTGTTTGATTATGGCACATGTTTCACAGTCATGAATAACCTGTGCAATAGCGTCCATAGTTAAGTCCACCCCTCGGTCTCTAGCCCACTTATATGTCGCATCCCTCCCTTGATGGCCTGAGGTCTCATGGGCCCATCGGGCTAGAAATAATTCACCCTTGTTCTGCCAGTCCAGATCTATTTGGGCCACCTCAATTCTGGCAGCTCTGTCTACCTGATGGTTATTTTGCTGCTCTTCAGTAGCCCTATTCTTGGGCACATGGGCATCTACGTGACGCACCTTTATAACCATATTCTTTATTCGGGCAGCAATATCTTTCCACAGGTCAGCAGCCCAAATAGGTTTACCCTTTCTTTGCCAGTTGTTTTGCTCCCACTGCTGTAACCACCCCCATAGAGCATTTGCCACCATCCAGGAGTCAGTGTAAAGATAAAGCATTGGCCACCTCTCCCGTTCAGCAACATCCAAGGCCAGTTGGACAGCCTTTACCTCTGCAAATTGGCTCGATTCTCCTTTTCCTTCAGTGGCCTCTGCAACTTGTCGTGTGGGGCTCCACACAGCG
>NW_011146106.1:0-502 GCF_000146605.3 Meleagris gallopavo
CCGACAACTGCGAATTCAGCCTCCTGCACTACCTGCGAGTGGGGGGGTTTTTCTCCGCAGTCCTGAAAGGATCGCTCCTCACTTTCTGAAACGCTCTTCCTGAGAGCACTACATCTGTCGCTCCTCGAATTTGCAAATACGTTTTTACAGAGGGTTTTCCCTTCCACTCTTTTCCTCTCTGAATGCAGATGTGTAGCAGTGGAGAGCCTCAGTGGGACGAATTGTGGCTCCAAGTAAAGCAGAGACATAGTATTCAGAGCTAGTCGAGTGCATTCTGCATGTAGCCAAGGCGAAGTGCAAACCGCTCCTTTCCGATGTGCGGATAGGAGCCCACTCACACATCGGAGAAAAGCAGCCGGCTGAAGTGGCCCGTTCTCAGCAAGCGAGAAACGCGAGACCGCTGCTGACGGCTGAAAGCGGTGTTTGGGGAGAAGCGCGATTTCTCGGCCAGCTACGGCATAGTCTCCGGAGCGGTTCAGCGCGAGTGCCGCTTTCCGCGCAT
>NW_011146107.1:0-616 GCF_000146605.3 Meleagris gallopavo
TTCAAAGACGGCTTGAAGCCTGTGATGAAAGATGGGATACAGTTGAAAGGTATCCAGTATTTGAGGGAAATGGCCGTGGTGGAAATGCTGTTTGACCCTAACTTTGTTCCTAACCACCCACGACAAGACCGCGATCCTGAGAGAGAGAGGACGACACCTGAGATATGGCAGAGACTCATAACAACAGCACCAGACACATACGCCGCTACTCCACTGTCAGCTAATGACAGATACCGGGAACAAGAGAGAATACCCTTGGTTTCTGAATTGATTCTTACGCTCCAAAACTACGAACAACAGCTACCCCCACCTCATGTTTCTATTGCCGCCATCTCACAACGGACAACTGAATGAAATGCAGGAGCAAATGTCTCTACTGATTAATCGTGACAAACCTGTGCCAGTATCAGAAATGCCCGGTGAAGATCAGGATAATCAAAAGAGTCTACTGAAGGAGCTGATCAAACTAATGCGAATCCAACTAATTAATGATGATGAACCTCCTTGCTCATGGGCACCATCAAAAATCTCAGCTATTAAAGGCAAACGCTTTCCGGCTCCAGTGAGAAACAATACATCGCGAATTGCCTTGTGGCGTTACCTACGTGACCATGGA
>NW_011146108.1:0-520 GCF_000146605.3 Meleagris gallopavo
CAACAAGAACGCGATCCTGAGAGAGTGAGGACGACGCCTGAGATATGGTAGAGACTCATAACAACAGCACCAGACAGATATGCCGGTACACTACTGTCAGCTAATGACAGATACCGGGAACAAGAGAGAATATCCTTAGTTTTTGAATTGATTCTTACGCTCCAAAACTACGAACAACAGCTACCCCCAACTCACGCTTCCATTGCTGCCATCTCACAAGTAACGAACCAACTGAATGAAATGCAGGAGCAAATATCTCAACTGATTAATCGTGACAAACCTGTGCCAGTATCAGAAGTGCCCAGTGAAGATCAGGATAATCAAAAGAGTCTACTGAAGGAGCTGATCAAACTAATGCGAATCCTAACTAACGACGATGAACCTCCCTACTCATGGGCACCATCAAAAATCTCAGCTATTAAAAGCAAACGCTTTCCGGCTCCAGTGAGGAACAATACATTGCGAATTGCCTTGTGGCGTTACCTACGTGACCATGGGGAAGACATGAGGAAGTGGCACG
>NW_011146109.1:0-474 GCF_000146605.3 Meleagris gallopavo
CGGATCACCCCAAAATGTCTGTTTCCATTAAAATCAATACTATGTCAATTTTGTTGTCTTTCTTTCCCCATTTCCTTTCAGAAATGGATGGTTCTCATCAAATTCCCATCCAGAGCCCTACGGAAACAACTCCCCCCAGGGCCACCGGGTGACACCGGGACAACCGCCGGCAGTGCCACCACCGGGACAACCGCCTGTCCCCGAAGTTCTCACTGTCACTGTCACCGTGGAGGCACAGAATGGCCCGGGTTGGAAGGGACCTCCAGGATCACAAATCTCCAGCCCCCCCGCACAGGCACGGCCACAAACCATTTCATACCAGCCCAGCCTGGCCTTGAACACCTCCAGGGATGGACGGGGCATCCACAGCCTCTCTGGCAGCTGTTCCAGCACCTCACCGCTCTCTCTGCGAAGACCTTCCCCCTGACATCCAACCTACATCTTCCCTCCCTCAACTTCAAACCATTTCCCCTT
>NW_011146110.1:0-353 GCF_000146605.3 Meleagris gallopavo
GATCTTTCCTGCCAGAAATGCCAGATTTCTCCCCCCACGTAGGCAGAAATGCCTCTTTTCTCAAGAAAAAGATGACATTTCCTGCCAGAAATGCCAGGTTTCTCCCCGAAAATATGACATTTTCCCCCAAAAATACCACTTTTCTCACACAGCATATGACATTTTCTCCCAGAAATGCCTGCTTTCTCCCCCAGAATACGACATTTTCTCCCAGGACTACCTGCTTTCTCCAAAAAACGGGACATTTTCGCCCAGAAATACCACTTTCTCCAGAAAAATATGACAGTTGGGGCCAGAATTAACAGTTTCCTCACCCCAAAATATGACATTTCGAGCCGGAAATAACAGTTTAC
>NW_011146111.1:0-303 GCF_000146605.3 Meleagris gallopavo
GCAGCAAGGAACAAGATCACGCAAAGAAAGCAGCTGGAAAGACAAAGAATACACAAATAGGAAACAAAGACAATGCAAAGCAAACAAAAAAGACCTCACTAACAGAAAAAATAAAATAAAAAAAAGACAAAACAAAACAAGGAATGAAAACGAAGCAAAGCCAAGCGAGGATGAGAAATACAAGAGGAAAGCCAATGAATTCAATACACTAGCATGGCAAAGCAAAGAATCCTAGCAAAGTAAAGAGAGAACAACGCTCACCAGTGCTTAACAATGGAAAGAAAGAACCAAAATTTAACAGCA
>NW_011146112.1:0-525 GCF_000146605.3 Meleagris gallopavo
TGTCCTCTAGCAAGATGGGCTGTTGTTTCGGGCAGCGGTCTCGGTCTCATCTTGGAGCAAGCGTCGCAATCCCGGCCTGCCTGGACGATGTCAGCTAGCTGTATGGGCAGTCCCCATGCTTTAGCAGCTGCCCACATTGCCTTTTGTCCCGCACGCCGTAGCTTCTGATGTAAGCAACGGGCGATGTTCTCGGATGGTGAATTCTCAATCCATCGAACTCGGGCCAGCGTGTCGGCTTCATCATTTCCCGGTGACTGTAGGGGCCGATGACCAGAAACATGGTAGACACATACAGTCCTGTGTTTTGACTGTATTCCATATGTCTAACCACATGTCCTTGCCCCAGATCGGCCGGGCACGGACAGTCCATTCTTGGGTGGCCCACTGTGCAATCCACAAAGTGAGCCCTCGGTACACAGCCCAACTATCCGTACAGATGTTCAGGATACCATCACCGGCTTCCTTACTTATAACCATCCACACGGCTCGCAGTTCTGCCCGTTGGCTGCTCTGACCATCCCCCTC
>NW_011146113.1:0-523 GCF_000146605.3 Meleagris gallopavo
GCAGACAAGTCTATCAGGAACGCGAGAAAGAAAATATGGACAGTAGATGGAGACTCATAGGCCATAGGAATTGGGATGATGAACCCTTGACACGGTACAACTGCCTATTAAATAGAGCCAATTAAACTGGATTTGTTAGAGGGGATTTTAGTCCAGGATAGGCAGCACGACTCTGATTTTTAGCTGAGTAATGAAGGAGGGAATGGCGTTCCTGCTCATCAAGAAGCACTGGCATCCCAATGGCTATCTCTGTACCTTTACCATCCTGCATAGGTAGCTCATAAGAGATCTTCGGGGTTGGGATTCTGAATTCTCTCCCTTCTTGTGAGAGAGGGAGAACTAATCCCTTTGCTTCTGAAACCCAGGATCTCAGTAAATGAATTTAGAGGATTATCCGTGCCAGAAAGCTTGTACATTTCTGCCTCCAAACGTGCTACTTTCCAGCTTTTCTACAATTACCCAGCCTAGTTTGATGCAGAAGCACTGTCTTGTATCACAAGTCACATACTATTCTCAGCCTCCT
>NW_011146114.1:0-357 GCF_000146605.3 Meleagris gallopavo
GAGGATCTATCAATCGTGATGGTCCTACCCAATCCAGCTCCCTACTTACTGTAGACGGAGATAAAGTCCCTGGTGTACATGTAAAGAACATGTTGGGAAAAGCAGTTTGGGTTCTTCCAGCTTCTGGAAAGGGCAACCCACTCCGTGGTACTGTTTTTGCCCAGGGACCTGGGACCACTTGGTGGGTAATGCAAAAAAACGGGGGATGTTTCAATGTGTACCACAAGGAAACTTGATGCTGGGGGGAGTGCAGTCGATAATTCTATGTATATGTATATAGACGTGTGTGTAATGCATTTTAATCATCTTTTTTTCGCTTATATATGTATATAAATTAAGCATGATGTAGTGATGTAG
>NW_011146115.1:0-628 GCF_000146605.3 Meleagris gallopavo
ACCTGATCTTGTCTCTGCTTGATTTCAAGCATTCAGCAGTGGCCATGCCACTGTGGATGCAGATAATTGCCTTTCCTTCGTAGTTAAGACATCTTTGTCCAGTCCCTGAAAGTATTCTGTTAAGCGTACTGGGGAAATACTCGCCAAAGTACGCAGGGGACCCCATTTCTCAATTATAGTTGCCAGTTGATAAGAAGGAGATCCCAGAAACCCTGGGATCTGCCCGGGGATCATTTTAACTAGGGGAATGGTGTTCTCCCCCTTGACCCATTCACAGAAACCCCATAAAAGAGACATGATGTAAAGTGGATTTACATCAAACAATTGCCTGGCTCGCCAATTGTTTTAATCAATGGATATACAGATGGTATAGATCCATATCCAGGAGCTCGGCTAATAGCATTTATATTGGAGAAAGAAGAGAAAGTCACTCACCGTGTCCTGGGCTCGCCAGACGAACTCCTGATGGAGCGGATCTCCAGAGAGAGATCCTTCCCCACTGGCAGTCAGCTCTTAAATGGGTCTAGGAGAGGTGGAGCCAGGCTCCACCCTTCCTGCAGCACAGCTGAATTGCCTTCACCTGTGCTCCCGTGGCTGACTCATTGCTCGCCTCAGGTGATCAATCAAA
>NW_011146116.1:0-380 GCF_000146605.3 Meleagris gallopavo
AGAAATAGTACATTTTTCCCCAAAAATATGATATTTTCCCCAAGAAATGCCAGTTTAATCGCAAATATACGACATTTTATACCGCAAATACCCGCTTTCTCCCAAAAATATGCAGTTTTCTGCCAGGAACTGCACTTGCCTCCCACAAATACCATTTTTCTACCAGAAATAGGACGTTTTCTCCCATCAATACCGTTTTTCAACCAGAAATATGACGTTTTCTCCGAGAAATAGTAGCTTTTCTCCCAAAATATGATATTCTGCCCCAGAAATTCCAGTTTTATCACCGAAGACTCTGCGTTTTTCACCAGAAATACCTATTTTATACCCAAACATGACATTTTCTCCAGAAATACCAGATTTCTTCCCTTAAATATGAC
>NW_011146117.1:0-511 GCF_000146605.3 Meleagris gallopavo
TTTTTCACCAGAAATACCTATTTTATCCCCAAACATGACATTTTCTCCAGAAATACCAGATTTCTTCCCTAAAATATGACACCTTTTCCAAGAAATAGTAGATTTTCCCCAAAAATATGATATTTCTCCAAGAAATGCCAGTTTAATCGCAAATATACGACATTTTATACCGCAAATAGCCGCTTTCTCCAAAATATGCCTTTTTCTGCCAGGAACTGCAGTTTCCTCCCACAAATACCATTTTTCAACCAGAAATAGGACGTTTTCTCCCATCAATACCGTTTTTCAACCAGAAATAGGACGTTTTCTCCGAGAAATAGTAGCTTTCTCCCAAAATATGATATTCTGCCCCAGAAATTCCAGTTTTATCACCGAACACTCTACGTTTTTCACCAGAAATACCTATTTTATCCCCAAACATGACATTTTCTCCAGAAATACCAGATTTCTTCCCTTAAATATGACACCTTTTCCAAGAAATAGTAGATTTTTCCCCAAAAATATGATATTT
>NW_011146118.1:0-672 GCF_000146605.3 Meleagris gallopavo
TTAATAATTAATATTAATTATTAATTATTATTAATAATACTTCTTCTTTGATCAGTGGCTAGTTAGAGTAGTACTATGTATCTGTGTATCTCCTTCTGACGAAAAAAATTTCCTGTGCCAATATTATAGTCCGTTTTTTTTTAATGCACATTAAATCTAAATTAGTGTGTTAAATGTGTTAAACCACATGCAACTGTCATCTAATCTGACACTTATCTAACATACCTGATATAATTTCATCCACGTCTTCAGCAGAATCTCAGCTGCATTACACTTCTATTATATAAAATAAGTGTATTTTATAAGACTCATTTTAAAACTTCTTATGGCTACATCCATAAGAAGTATGAGGAGAATAGACTACAGATGCAGTCATTATACTCAGGTTGATCACCTGGGGTTGCTTGAGATTTCTTCCTCTATCTAAAACTGAACTCTAATCTCAGAACATGAATACGATAGAAAAGTACTTAGCTATATCAACTTCTGCTTTTGGAGACCTGATTTAATGGCAGGTAGCCTAAACAGTCTCTGCCCAAAGAATAAGTATTAGGAAAGCATCTTGATCATCATTCATAAGTTAGAGAGCAGAAGTAAAATATTTATTGCTCCCATTCATAGGAGAAATACACTTATTTACACTTCAAATTGAAAACAAACATAAAAATGACA
>NW_011146119.1:0-368 GCF_000146605.3 Meleagris gallopavo
GGTAGTCCACCGTCAGCCTCCATTCTCCACTGGCTTTACGCACTGGCCATATGGGGCTGTTAAAAGGTGAGTGAGTCTTGCTAATCACTCCCTGATTCTCTAGTTGGTGAATCAGCTTCTGAATGGGGAGCAAGGAATCCCTGTTGGTGCGGTACTGCCGTCTGTGCACCGTTTTGTTAGCAATCGGTACTTGTTGCTCTTTCTACTCGTAGCAACCCCACGGCAGATGGATCTTCTGACAGGCCAGGCAAAATAGACAACTGCTTAACACCTTCTGTGTCTACAGCAGCTATTCCAAACGCCCATCGATACCCTTTGGGATCCTTAAAATATCCCCTTCTGAGGTAATCAATACCAAGTATGCATGG
>NW_011146120.1:0-868 GCF_000146605.3 Meleagris gallopavo
GGAGCCGCTCGCCGTGGCACGGTGACGGAACGGTAACCGGAGCCACCGGGGCCATCTCCAGGGGAGCCCTCCTAGGAGCGCGCATTAGCAGCTCTCACCGCCGCCCGGAGGCTGCGGGGTTGGGGTCGCTCCCCTGGGACGGGGGGAGGGGTGCACCGCAGCCACGATCGCCTCCTCCCCAAATTCGTGAGTAAATGGCACAGGGAAAAGCAGAGGGGGTGGTTGGGGCTGGGGGGGGACCCCGAGCAGCCGCACCGCTACGAGGGGGGACGGCCACGGCTCCATCCGCTGCTCACAGCCCCCGGCCTCGGGCACCTCTGGGGAGGAAGGCGGCTCTCCTCCCGTTTTGGCAGTAGATTGGACTCACATTGCGCCGGGGGTTCGGTTCGGGTGTTGGGGTCCGTTTGTCCACAGGAAGAGGTCGTTGGAACTGCTCCATTTTGGGGGGGGGTTCACTGTCCCTGGAGGAGTTCAGGCATCGCGGAGATGGGGCACACAGGGACGTGGTAAGGGGGGGTGGGGGAATGGGGTGCGGGTGGGGGTCTTTTCCAGTCCTAATGACTCCATGAGTGGGAAGGGTGCCCTTGGGTCGCTGGGTGGGCTTGGCGATCTCGGAGGTATTTCCAGACAGAACGATTCCATGAGTGGGTGCGGGGGGGCGAGCGGAGGGGGCTGGATGGGGTGACCCTGGGAGTCTTTCCCAACCGGAGTGGTGCCGTGATCTGTGAGTGGTGCTCCCGGTGGGGACGGGCTGACAGTTGGACTCAGTTGTACAGCTGTCTTTCCACCTTAAGGACCCTACGTCCCTCCGCTCGTCTCCAGGCAGACCCCCGGTGCTCCCCCCACAGACGCCGGCTCACCTCTGCCC
>NW_011146121.1:0-410 GCF_000146605.3 Meleagris gallopavo
GTTGAGATTTGGTGAGAAAACTGGTATATCTGGCACAAAATATCCTATTTCTGGGAGAAAGCTGATATTTCTGAGAGACATTGCGATATTTGTGGGAAGAAAACGGATATTTCTGGGAGAAAAGGTCATATTTTGAGGAAGAAAACTGCAGTTCCTGGCAGAAAATGTCATACTTTCGGGGAGAAAACTGGCATTTGTGGTAGAAACTCTTGTATTTCTGGGAGAAAACTGGGATTTCTGGTAGAAAATATCATATTTCTGGGTAGAATACGGCAACTTCTGGGAGAAAATGTCATATTTTGGGGGGAAAAACTGGTATTCTGGGAGAAAATTTATTTCTGAGAGAAAACTGCAATTTCGTGGAGAAAACGCCATGTTTCTGGTTGAAATATGGTATTTCTGGGAGAAAA
>NW_011146122.1:0-374 GCF_000146605.3 Meleagris gallopavo
CCAGAAATACCAGCTTTCTCCCAGAAATAGGACGTTTTGTACCAGAAATGCCAGTTTTCTCGCCAAAAACTCAGCGTTTCCAAACAGAAATACCAGTTTTTGCCCGCAAGTAGGCCATTTTCTCTCAGAAATGACAGTTTTCTCCCCCAACATGACGTTTTCTCCCAGGAATTGCACCTTTCTTCCTGAAATATTACATTTTCTCACCAAAAATACCAGTTGTCTCCCCAACAATATGGCAATATCTCCCAGAAATACCCGTTTTCTCACCCAAAACACGTTTCCTACCAGAAATACCAGGATTCTCCCCCAAAATAGGACATTTTCTGCCAGGAATTGCAGTTTTCGGCCAGAAATACCACATTTTCTCACAG
>NW_011146123.1:0-338 GCF_000146605.3 Meleagris gallopavo
TTGCTGTCTGCCAACGCCAAGTGGCACACGAGGTCCGGCAGTGGGTCAGGTAATGACATGACAAAAGGACAGCATGGACAGTTGTGATGCTACTTTATTTATTGGCACAGCACAGCATGGAAAGCCCCGGGTGATGCCAGCAGTGGTTCTCTGGCTGTCAGATGATGCCCCCAAACCCACACGCCAGGGGTGCTCCCACTTCCTGACTGATGGTGGAGAGGAGTGGGAGGGCAGAGGTGATGCTGGGGTTGTCTGGGGGCTGCTGTGCCTGTCCTACTTCCCCCAAGGAGTGGTTTTATAGGTGTTGCATGGTGACCCCCCCGAGGGGGCCGCTCCCA
>NW_011146124.1:0-484 GCF_000146605.3 Meleagris gallopavo
TGCCTTGGGGGAAGCGGTCAACCCCTCGCCTCAAGACTTCCTCCACCCAGAAGGATAGAAGGGTGGTTGTCATAGGCGACTCCCTGCTGCAAGGAACCGAAGGCCCTATATGCCGGCCCGACCCTACCCGCAGAGAGGTGTGTTGCCTCCCTGGGGCACGGGTCAGGGACATTGCTAGGAGACTTCCCAGACTGATCTGCCCTTCTGACTACTATCCACTATTGATAGTACAGGCTGGCAGTGAAGAAGTTGGTGAGAAAAGCCTGAAGGCTATCAAAGATGACTTCAGGCAACTGGGGCGGGTAGTAGAAGGAACAGGTGTGCAGGTGGTTATTACATCTGTACCTTCAGTGGCAGGAAACGATACTGGGATGAGCCTAAAAACCCATCTCTTGAACAAATGGCTTAGGAGTTGGTGCAAACGCAGGAGTTTTGGTTTTTTGATCATGGGGCAATTTACTCGGCACCTGGCATGATGGCTGCA
>NW_011146125.1:0-457 GCF_000146605.3 Meleagris gallopavo
AAGGGAAGGGAAGGGAAGGGAAGGGAAGGGAAGGGAAGGGAAGGGCTTCCTTCAAAACTGAGAGTACTGTGACGAGGAGAACACAGCAACACTGACGCTGCCATCGTCACGGCCCTGCCATCAGGGCTCCAACTAAGGCAGCCAGCTGCCCAGGCACTCCGGCCAAGACCTTTGTGAAGCACCACTTTGTTCATCCCTGCAGTGATGGGCACGCAGCCCCTACTGACGAGGGAGACATGGCACGCCTGGCCGCTGACATCCACTCCATCCCATAGTGTGGGTCTGGCACAGCTCACGTCTCCCCTGGAACTCACTGGCTGAGCATCTCAGGCTCACAACCTTCCCCACGCTGCTGCTACGACGTGAGGTCTGTTACCGAGCTGCTGTTTGGAGCTACGTCCTGTACTGCTCTGTGAAGACAGGAGGGCGGCGCTCGCACAAGGTCACACGTGGGTTC
>NW_011146126.1:0-716 GCF_000146605.3 Meleagris gallopavo
ACATTATGAAGTCCAGAGAAGAAAAGTCCCCAAAAGCTTATCCTATCCTTCTCCTGAAGCTCAGCAGAAAATGGCTTCCCACACCACCATTCTGCTCCCTCTTCCTGTCTGGAAAACACTAATTTGTTTCCTGGTCCATGGGGAGTCCTGGAAGCATCATGGAGAAAGGACAATACAGATGCTGAGTATAAACTTCTTCACCAGAGCACCAGGAATTTATATAGTGTTTGCCTGTTCAGTCCCCCATCTCACATTCAATCCAAACCCAAACACTTTCTCTCCCTCATTTGTGTTGGTGAGGCTACCTGCATACTCACTGAACCTTCAGCCTTTCTCACAGGACACAATCCGAAGTCCTGTGCAGGGCTTCTGTGGAGATCAGGTTCTCCTTTATCCCAGGATACATCCCATGAGCCTACTTTGTGAACTGCTGATTCACAGAGCCAGCACAGGCAGACTGCAGGAAGTAAAACAGCTGCTTTATCACATCATGCCTACTTTGTTCTATTTTCATGCCAGCCACATCCCTTGGATGGATACTTTCTCTGCATGGTCATCTAGTACAGGAAAATATATTTGATGCAGACATCAGCTCCAACAAGAAAAAATCTAGGTAGGTATGAAACCCATAATATGTGTATTTTAGCGTCTTCCTTGGTAGCTTATGTATTTAAATCTGGTTGTATCTGCTGCCATTCCAGGTCACCCTAACTAGA
>NW_011146127.1:0-477 GCF_000146605.3 Meleagris gallopavo
CTCAGTGCAGGGAGACATGGAGCTGTGCGAGTGCATCCAGAGTACAGCCACAAACACGAACCCAAGGATGGAACCCCTCTCCTGTAAGCAAGGAGAGCTGGGCTGTTCAGCCTCCTGGAGAAGTGAAGGCTCCAAGGGAACCTGGTAACAGCCTTTCAATACCTAAAGGAAAGAACAAGGGAAAATGGAGGTGAAATCTAAGGAAAATGTCTTGTACAGTGAGGGTGCTGAGGCAGTGGCACAGGTTGCCAGAGACATGGTGGATGTGCTGGCCTTTCAGGTGAGCCTGGCTCAGACTCTGAGCAACTTGATCTAGCTGTGGATGGTCAGCATGGGGAGTCGGATCACATCGCAAACCTACCTGCATACAAGCAGCGCACCAACATGGGGTGCATGATGTTCATTACCTGCTGGACACATCTCACACCGACTGACTGGAGGAGCCCAGGCAATCCTTCAACTCCATCAGGCTGCAAA
>NW_011146128.1:0-389 GCF_000146605.3 Meleagris gallopavo
CAGATTTCTCCCTGAAATATTACATTTTGTTCCAGAAACACCAGTTTTCTCACTACAAAACACGTTTCCTACCAGAAATACAAGGATTCCTCCCCAGTAATGTGACTATTTTCTGCCAGGAATTGCAGTATTCCTCCCCAGAAATATCTACGTTTTCTTCCAGAAATACCAGATTTCTCCCTGAAATATTACATTTTGTTCCAGAAACACCAGTTTTCTCACCCAAAACACGTTTCCTACCAGAAATACAAGGATTCTCCCCCAGTAATGTGACATTTTCACCCAGAAATTGCAGTTTTCTCCCCAGAAATATCACGTTTTCTCAAAGAAATACCGGTTTACCCTCCGAAAATAGGACATTTTGCCCTAGAAAGGGGAGTTTTTCCCAA
>NW_011146129.1:0-531 GCF_000146605.3 Meleagris gallopavo
CATCGGAAGGAGCGGTTTGCACTTCGCCTTGGCTACATGCAGAATGCACTACGCCTAGCTCTGAATACTATGTCTCTGCCTTTATTTCGAACCACAATTCATGCTAGTGAGGTTTTCCACTGCTACACATCTGCATTCAGAGAGGAAAAGAGTGGAAGGGAAAGCCCTCTCTAATAAGGCATTTGCAAGTTCGAGGAGCGACAGCTGTAGTGCTCTCAGGGAGAGCGTTTCAGAAAGTGGGGAGAGATCCTTTCAGGACTGCGCAGAAAAAACCCCCCACTCGCAGGTAGTGCAGGAGGCTGAATTCGCACTTGTCGGCATCGGAATCGCACTCCTTCGCTCTCACGCGTAGAAAGCGGCATTCGCACTGAACCGCTCCAGAGACTTTGCCATAGCTGGCCGAGAAATCGCGTTTCTCCCCGAACTCCGCTTTCAGCCGTCAGCAGCGGCCTCGGGTTTCTCGCTTGCCGAGAACGGGCCACTTCAGCCGGCTGCTTTTCTCCGACGAGTGAGCGGGCTCCTGTGCGCGCA
>NW_011146130.1:0-475 GCF_000146605.3 Meleagris gallopavo
GATCCCAGAAAGTAGAAAGGTTTTTGTGTTCCTTATTAGCATTTCCTACTTCTACTGTCAGAGTATTCGAGGCACATGACCAGCAGGACCATTTCTCCAATTCTGAAGCCCAGTTAGGTCCCTGGATTGCACCTTAAAATTTGGGAACACAGGCACTCTGGGCAATGGTAGTGCATGACAATTCCAGAACTGCAGAAACACCAGGCTTCCTTTCACTGTACCTTAGTACACAGATTGTTCTGAGTGAGAGATTTCAGGAAATATTCCCAGCCACGCTTTAGGGAACAAAGCAAAAGTTGCCAATCTCTCAGGCTACAACTCAGAAGAAAAGCAGACGTAAGTCAATAGGTGATGGTTGTCTTAAAACAGAGAATGCTCAGAATCTCTTGGGTTAGACAGATTAAATAAAAGCCCTGAAAATAACTATGGCATACTTCTTTTGTTCTTGTGGTGGCTTCTGTCCAGCAGCATTCAC
>NW_011146131.1:0-600 GCF_000146605.3 Meleagris gallopavo
AGAAGGGAGTTTCTGCAGTTCTCTGTCATGAAGAAAGAATAAAGGTTGGATGTTCCTTCTGAGAGGATGCAGTGCTGTAGGGGATGTCAGGTCACCATTCCTTTTCGAGTGCAGGAGGGAGCGGTGAGAAGCGACGTATTGGTTTGTGTTTTGGCTGTCAAAGAGGAGTTCTGTTTTTAGGAGCGGAAATACGGGCTATGATGGAAAACAGGAGGGAGAAGGCTCCTACCTGGATAGTGGGCAGAGCTTTGGGGACTGTGGCCATTTGCAGTAGAAGTTTTGCTGTTTTGCAAAGTGGGGTTCAGAATGGCAGCTGATGATGAATGGGAGCCGCTCGAAAGACAGGTTTCCACGGTTAGCTGAGGGCACTGAGCTGCTTTAGCATGCAGTCTCTGCTCTTACTCAGCCAACAGCAATTCTCAAGGGGAATTCTGAGAACAGTAGGCTAAGCAATCATCTCAAGCCATCATCTTCTTCCATTGGGAGGAAGTTTTTCTACCCAGAGGGAGGTGAGGCACTGGAACAGGTTGCCCAAGGAGGTTGTGGATGCCCCGTCCCTCGGCGGCGATTCAAGGCCAGGCTGGATGTGGCTCTGGGCAG
>NW_011146132.1:0-515 GCF_000146605.3 Meleagris gallopavo
ATATGACGTCACACAACCACAGGTGATGTCATACCCCCAAAATTGACGTCACACACCCAAGTGACATCACACGCCCAAAATGGCATCACACACCCCTAAAATGACGTCACACACCCCATGTGACGTCACAACCCCCAAGAGAAGTCACACACACAAAATGACGTCACACAACCCTAAAATGATGCCACACACCCCAAATGACGTCACAACCCCCATGTGACGTCACACACCCAAAATGATGTCACACACGCCCATTTGACGTCACACACTCCGAATCAAGTCACACCTGCCATGTGACGTCACAAACTCAAAATGACCTCACACCCCTAAAATGACGTCACACACCCATTGTGACATCACACAACCCAAAATGACGTCACACGCCCATTGTGATACCACAGACCCCAAATGACGTCACAACCCCCATGTGACGCAATACCCCCAAAATGACGTCACACACCCCCATTTGACGTCACACACCCCATATGACGTCACACAACCACATGTGATGTCAT
>NW_011146133.1:0-697 GCF_000146605.3 Meleagris gallopavo
GAAAGACCATTTCGATCCAGAATATATGCCATTGGCCCTCACAAAACACCGATTGCCTCACAAAGATGTGGCACATCCCACCAGAAAGACCATTTCTAGCCCCCAAAAAGATGGCATTTACTCCCAGAAACACCAGCTTTCTCACACATTCCTCACCTTTTCCCCCCCACATAAGACCTTTTCACCCAGAAATGACAGTTCTCTTAGGAATACCTCCCAATTCCCCCTAATCTGCTACACCACACTCCGCACTATGACACTTTCTCCCCAAACTAGGACACTTTCTCCCAGAAAGGCCGCTTTTTCCCCCCAAACGTACACCGTTGGCTTCCAAAAAGAACACATTCTCTCCCAGAAATACCTCCCTTCCCCAATACAATGACATTACCTCCCAGTAATGCTACCTTGGGCCCAAACGTTGGACAGCTTCTCCCACAAATACTACTTTTCCATCCAAAAGAGGACATCTTCTCCCCAGAGAATGCTATTTTCTCCCGGAAACAAAGCAGCTTTCTCACAAATGGGTGGCATTTTCCAACCAACTATGCTTCTCTCTCCCAGAAAGAGCACTTTTCTGACAAGTACCTTCCCTTTTCTCTTCAAAAATACTGCTAGACACTCCTCAAGAGGACATTTCCTCCCATCTACCCCCCGTTTTCTCCCCAAAGGACCCCTTTTCACACCAAAAATGCCACAC
>NW_011146134.1:0-619 GCF_000146605.3 Meleagris gallopavo
TTTGCAAAAGGCACTTCATGCTTAGTATTTTTATTTCAGTACTTGCTTGCTTGCTGTCACCTGTGGTAAGCTAGCTGGATAAACCTCGATTGGCAGTTCCTCAGGTGTGCTACTGGCTAATTTCTAACTGATCATTAGAAACAGAAAGTTAATTCTGCTGGGAATTTAGCCATCTTCTGCATCTCCTTCTTCTTCCTGATCTCTGCCCTACCTCCGTTTGACACAGATACACATTCCAACTCTAATACTTTGACTCACATGAAAAGGAGAGCCAAAAGAAGGGCAAAATGATTGAAGTGGAGACACAAGTTACCCAGCTGTTACGTTGAAAAGGTCGAGTTTCCACCTTAGCAGCTCACCTGCTGCTGTTGTCACAACTGCATTGTCCACTTGAACTGCGGGCTTGGATGGGACCTTGTGAACAGCACTCTGTTGGCAGACTTGGGAGTGTTTTCCCACAGGTAGTTATCCCTGGTCAGTAGAAGAAGAACAGAATTCATACATGTGTGCACATATTATAAATACAGTCATTATATAGTGATATAAATCACATAAATTGTATATAATTATCTATTTAAATACATGAAATAGACATGAATATAGACAAAAAAATTAAAAA
>NW_011146135.1:0-323 GCF_000146605.3 Meleagris gallopavo
CAACTTGATTTCCTCCCAGCCGGTGGCATCTAATGTCTCAGCTATCAACAGAAGACGTTCTCCTGCTCGAGCAAGTGCCAACAGTAAGACCACATCACGTTTTGCCTTGTGGCATTACCTACGTGACCATGGAGAAGATATGAAGGAGTGGCATAAACAACCTACTCCTGTACTTCAAGCACGGGTAAGAGAGTTACAAGACAAATCAACCACCAAGGTGAACTTCTCCAAAAAGGTGATTGCTCCAGTTGCTGCAGACAATGAAGGTAACAAATAGAGGGGCCCTGCCCCCAGCCAGGGGGGGGAAAGGGATAATAGAGTTT
>NW_011146136.1:0-415 GCF_000146605.3 Meleagris gallopavo
CCCCATATTGCCCCCTCTGGCCCCACAGTGACCCCATATCACCCCCTCCCACCCCATATTGCCTCATATTGACCCCATATTGACCCCATATTGACCCCATACCGACCAATACATCAAGGAGAGAGTGTGAGTAAAACCTGGAGAAAAGTCAGAGTAAAGAAGGAGTAAAGTATGGGTAAACCCAGAGTAAAGTGTGAATAAATGTTGAAGTAAGGTGTGAGTACAGCTGGAATAGAGTGTGATAGCCAGTTGTGGAGTAAACCTGGAGAAAAGTCAGAGGAAAGCATGAGTAATTCTTGCGTAAACCAAGTAAACTGTGAGTATCAACTGTGAGTATCACATGAAGTTGAGAGCACACCTGGAGTATGGTGTGAGCTAGTAACCGTGGAGTAAGTGTGAGCAGAACCAGCGGAAG
>NW_011146137.1:0-782 GCF_000146605.3 Meleagris gallopavo
CAGAGCAAAGCTACCAAATCTCTATTTGAAACTTCATGCAATGGTAGTTTTCTTGTCAAAGAAACTTTTTCAGCTTCCTTATAGATAATCAAGTATGGGTCCGGAAAGAACCCATAGCCACTCCTCTGCCTACAGAGAGCTCCAGAATCCCTTTTGTTGGCCACATCGGGCTGTGTCTGAGCTGTTCCACGGTTCCTGCAGACAGGGAGATGCTCCTAAGTACTGCTCTGCAGTCAGAGCAGGGTCTGCAGGGCACAGCTGGTGGCACAGAGGTATGATGGGGTCGTATGGGTGACACAAGAAGGAGATGCGGGAAGCAGCTGCTGCAAGGCACAGCTCCAGGGTGCAGAGATGGGGCAGAGACAGGGAGCGAACTCGCAACACAAAGGCTGTGCAGGGTGAATTTGGGCTGCCCAACATCTCTCCCTGCAGTGCAGATGTCTTCCTGTGAGCAAATCACCTGTGCTCCCCTCCCACCCAGCTCAGCCTCCGCCTTCTGAGCCCTAGGGACAAGCCACGAGCTGCTCCTCTGCAGCCACAGCTCTGCACAGCAGAGTTCATCTCTCCGGACATGGACTCATGTTGCTGAGAGATCCAGGAGGCTGAGAGTTACACTCTGTGACTGTGCTGTGTGGGGGGTGTGTGGGCAGCTGGGGAAGGCTTCCTGGGTGCTTCTGGCATCACCAGTGCAGAAGGGGGATATTTGGCTCCAGTTCTGCCACTGATCCTCTCCTAGGCAAGTTTCCTTAGGACCGTGCTGCCCATGCCTCCAGTGCCCTGCT
>NW_011146138.1:0-627 GCF_000146605.3 Meleagris gallopavo
AAATACCCGTTTTCTCCCCAAAAATACGACATTTTCTCACTGACATAGGTGTTTTCTCCAAAGAAATAAAACATTTCCTCCCCGAAATACCAGTTTTCTCCCAGAAATAGGACATTTTCTCAATGAACTTGCTGTTTTTTCTCAGAAATACCTGTTTTTTCCCAGAAATAGGACATTTTTCAACCAGAAACATGACATTTTCTCCCAGAAATACCAGTGGTCTGCCTAGAAATATGACATTTTCTCCCAGAAGTTGCAGGATTCTCCCCTGATATATGATATTTTCTCCTAGAAATAACAGTTTTCTCCAATAATAGATGACGTTTTCTCCCAGAAATACAAGCTTTCTCCATGAAGGATGACATTTTGTGCCAGATATGCCAATTTTCTCCTGACAAACCCAACGTTTTCTACCAGAAATTCCAGTTTAGTCCCCCCAAAACACGGCATTTTCTCCCAGATATGCCAGTTTTCATCCTCAAAATATGACATTTTCTCCAAGAAATAGGAGTTTTCTCCCCAAAAATATAACATTTTCTCTCAGAAATACCAGTTTTCTCGCAAAAATACGCCATTTTTTCCCAGAAATTCCACGCTTCTCCCCAAAAGTACGCCATTTTCTGCCAG
>NW_011146139.1:0-327 GCF_000146605.3 Meleagris gallopavo
CCCAGGGATGGCATCGCAGCGCCCCCTACTTGCGCTTGACGTCGAAGTCGAGGACGCGGATGTAGTCGACGAGGACGGCGAAGGGGCCGTCGGCCAGGTGGGTGGTGGACTGCCTCAGGATCTGGTTCAGCACCGTGCGGTGGGTTTCTTCGGGGGGGGAGGGAGGGGAAAAAATGGGGTTTTGGGGGTGGTCCCCGCCAGCCACGACCCTGATTTCTGCCCCGAATCCCAACTCGTCTCAAATCCCCTGAAATCATCCCAGACCCACAACCCCTGTCTCCCCAAATCTCTCAAATCCCCTTTAGATGCCCCAAACCCCCCTTTTCA
>NW_011146140.1:0-331 GCF_000146605.3 Meleagris gallopavo
AAGGGGTCTTCTTTCCCCTCTGCCATACATTGCTGCAAATGTGCTGGCGTACCTTTCTGGTGCGGTCTTTGCGAATGTACGCCACATGTTTGGTGTACACCTGACTCTCTCGGGATCATGCTCTTGGTCTGGCTCGTCAGGAATGAAATCGGGGCTATGTAGCATTTCCACCACAGCATATTCTCTTAAATAACAGATGCCTTCTTCCATATCAGCCCATTTCTTTTTCTCAGGCATCAGATCATCTTTGAAGGGTTATCTTTCTTTTACAGCTAACAACATCCGCTTCCAGAGGGTAAAGGCCTGGTTCTGGCATGTACTAATACCTCTG
>NW_011146141.1:0-403 GCF_000146605.3 Meleagris gallopavo
CCAGATTCAATTCCAGATGGGCTTTAGCCTTCCTCGTTGCATCCCTGCAGGCCCTGACTACATTCCTATATTCTTCCCAAGTGATCAGACCCTTTTTCCACATTTCATGGACCTTCTTCTTTCCTTTGAGCTTGCGCATGAGCTCCTTGCTCATCCACAAAGGTCTCCTGCCACCTTTTCCCGATTTCTTGTTCACAGGGACGCACCGATCCTGAGCTTGGAAGAAGAGCTGTTTAAATGCTGACCAGCTCTCAGAGGCCCCCTTACCTTCTAACACCCGAGCCCACGGGATAGCTCCAAGTAGGCCCCGGAAGAGATCGAAGTTGGCTCTCCTAAAGTCCAGGGTAGCAATCCTACTTATTGCTTTGCTTCTTCCGCTCAGGATCTTGAACTCCACCATCTC
>NW_011146142.1:0-387 GCF_000146605.3 Meleagris gallopavo
AAGTACCGATTGCTACAAAAACGGTGCACAGACGGCAGTACCGCACCAACAGGGATTCCTTGCTCCCCATTCAGAAGCTGATTCACCAACTAGAGAATCAGGGAGTGATTAGCCAGACTCACTCACCTTTTAACAGCCCCATATGGCCAGTGCGTAAAGCCAGTGGAGAATGGAGGCTGACGGTGGACTACCGTGGCCTGAATGAAGTCACACCCCCATTGAGTGCTGCTGTGCCAGATATGTTAGAACTCCAATATGAATTGGAGTCAAAGGCAGCCAAATGGTACGCCACCACTGGTATTGCTAATGCCTTTTTCTCCATTCCTTTGACCAAAGAATCTAGGCCACAGTTTGCTTTCACCTGGAGGGGCATTCAGTATACCTGGA
>NW_011146143.1:0-772 GCF_000146605.3 Meleagris gallopavo
CAGTGGAGAAACGAGTGGTGGGAGTTGATGGCTGAAGGATAAAGTGAGGCGAATGCTCCTAAGAGACAAGCACATTTGTATTGGCTTCACCCAAGCCTGGCTGGGCTTAGTGGATGGGACGTGACGGGAGCACAGGCTGAAGCAGGACTTGACTCAGGAGCTCCACTAAGCGCTGGCACGTGTTCTTTAGTCCCCCAGGTCCTCCAGAGCTGCGCCGAGTTCATTGAGCAGCATGGCGTGGTGCAGGGGATATACCGCCTGTCCGGCGTCGCGTCCAACGTCCAGCGCCTCCGGTAAGAGTGCTGCGACTGACACAGCTGGACTGCACGTGGGGTGGCTTTTACTTGCTTTCCTCTTTCTCAACCATTTTGTGTTCTCCTCTCCAGGTGTGAATTTGAATCTGAGCAGATTCCTGAGCTGACCGTCCGTGACATTCACAGCGTGAGCTCCCTCTGCAAGATGACTTCAGGGAGCTCCCGAACCCTCTGCTCACCCACCAGCTGTACGACAAGTTCTCGGTAAGCACAAGGCAACGTCTTCCCCTTGACCTCTTCCCCTGGGGCCTCTTGGGAGATGGCTGCAGCAGTGCCCCAGCTCTGAGGCCCTTTTTCTGTTAGCCCCATCAGGTTGACTCGCATGTCTTTGCCACGTCCTGCATTGTACTGATGCCACTTTTGGTGGTCCCAGGAGGTGGTTATTTCCACATTCACAGTGCTTGCGAGAATTCCCAGGTTGGTTTTGGTTTTTTGCTATTCCCCATCAATTAATAGAA